>NC_057799.1:467411700-467530870 GCF_018294505.1 Triticum aestivum | reverse complement strand
TAGACAGCCGAGGCTCTGGTCTGTGACAAGGAGTTCGGTTCTTTGAGAGAAGCGCGTAGTACTTTGGGCTTCTCAAAATGTTGAGCGCGAGCGAAACACCCACTGGGTCGGCTGGCGGCAAGCCGGCGGAGCCAGTTGGCGAGCAGCCGGTCGTGCGGCTGTTTACTTTTTATTTTTTGGAGCGACGGGCCGGGTTGGTCGACCCGGCAGCCTTTGACTTGGCGTTTGAAGCGTGAAGGGGCTCTGGTCTGTTGTGCTTGCCAGCCGACAGACGAAGCCGGGTCTGTGGCTTAGGGCGAAGTGTGCCACCACGGCGACCTTACTGCATCAGGAATCACCAAGTAAGGCGGCGGGGTGGCGATCAAGCTGGCAAGCCCTCGAGCCCCCGGGTCAAGCGAGTCGGACCGGCGGCCGGGTTCAGGAGCATAGTGATGCTAAAAAAGTAGGGACACAATAAGTTGGTCGACAAAAGGCAGCCCCCGAGTCTCATTCGGGGACCCCATAGTTTCATGCGTTTACAAAAGGCGACGATACATACACTCATGCGGCTAACTGTAAAACGGGCGGAGGAGTTCCGTGTTCCACAACCGTGTCGTTTCTTCGCCGGCGGTGTCTCTCTTGCGCTTGTTTGACTTGCGTGCGTCAATGAGGTAGTAGGCGTTGCGATCGCGCAAGGCCCTGCTCACGATGAATGGGCCCTCCCATGGAGGGGACAGCTTGTGCTGGCCGGCTTGCTCTTGGATGAGTTGGAGGACGAGGTCGCCCTCGCGGAATGCGAGGGGCTTGATCTTCTTGCTGTGGTAGTGCCTCAGGCCTTGCTGGTAGATGGCCGAATGGCTGAGCGCCAGGAGGCGGGCTTCTTAGAGTAGGTCGACGCCATCTTCGCGGGCTTCTCTGGCTTCGGCTTCGGTGTACATCACGACACGCGGCGTGTCGAACTCGACGTCAGTCGGAATGATGGCTTCGGCTCCATAGATGAGGAAGAACGGGGTGAACCCGGTGGACCGATTCGGCGTGGTTCGGAGACTCCAGAGAACGCCCGGCAACTCGTCGAGCCAGCTACCGGGTGAGCGGATGAGTGGCTCGACGAGTCGCGGCTTGATGCCGGACAGGATGAGTCCGTTGGCCCGCTCGACCTGCCCGTTGGACTGCGGGTGTGCAACGGAGGCCAGATCGAGGCGGATGCTGGAGACGGAGCAGTATTGCTCGAGCGCGCCCTTGGCGAAGTTGGTGCCGTTGTCCGTGATGATGCTCTTCGGCATGCCGTAGCGAACTGCGATGTCGTTGATGAACCGGACGGCTGTTGGCCCGTCCAGTTTCTTGATTGGCCGTGCTTCGATCCCCTTGGTGAACTTGTCCACCACCACTAGTAGATGCGTCATGCTGCCTCTGGCGGTTTTGAAGGGTCCCACCATGTCGAGTCCCCAGATCGCGAAGGGCTAGGCGATCGGAATGGTGCGGAGTGCTGACGCCGGCTGGTGGCTGTGTTTGCTAAAGCGCTGGCACCCCTCACACTTGAGAACGAGGGACTCAGTGTCTTGGAGGGCTGTGGGCCAGTAGAAACCATGGCGGAAAGCCTTGGCCACCAGGGATCGCGACGCGGCGTGGTGCCCGCATTCGCCCTGGTGTATGTCGAGGAGGATGTCGACGCCCTGCTCCTGCTCGACGCAGCGCTGGATGACACCGGTGGAGCTGCGCATGACGAGCTCGTTGTTGATGATGCTGTAGGCGGATGCCCGGCGCTGCACTTGCCGGGCCTCGGTCTCATCCATGGGAAGAACCCCGTTCTCCAGGAATTCTGATATTGGCAGGGCCCAAGACGGAGCCGTTACCACGGCGTAGACGGCCACCGGGGCGGGATCCGGGTTGGCTGCCCCCGAGCCAAGTTGAGCAGCCCCCGGGTCGGGGATGGCGACGGTCGGGTCTGGGGCGACGGTGGCCAGGTCGAGCTGAGCAGCCCCTGGGCCGGGTCCGGCAGCCCCCGGGCAGGGTTCAGCAGTCCCCGGGCCGGTTGAGATGCAGCCGGGTCATCTGGAACGTCGATGGACTCGGAGTCCGGCGACGGCTTGACGGATGGCTTGTGCAGGTGCTCAAGGGAGACGCCAGACGGGATGGACTGTCAGGACGAGGCGATTTTGGCGAGCGTGTCGGCCGCTTCGTTCTCCGCGCGCGGAACGTGGAGGAACTCGCAACCCTCGAAGAACCCGGACAACTTCTGGACGAAGAAGCGGTAGCTTGCCATGTTGGAGTCGCGGGCGTCCCACTCGCCGGAGCACTGCTGCACCACCAGGTCCGAGTCGCCGTAGCACAGTATGCGCTGGATGCCGAGTTCCTTGGCAAGCCGGAGGCCGTGCACAAGGGCTTCGTATTCGGCGATGTTGTTGGAGGCGGCGAAGTGGATCTGGAGTGCGTTGCGGAGTCGGTCGCCCTTTGGGGACGATAGCACAATGCCGACCCCTAGGCCGAGTCGCATCTTGGACCCGTCGAAATGCATGCGCCAGTGCGTCGAGTCGGGGGTCGGCGGTAGGTACCGGGTCTCGGTCCAGTCGACGAGGAAATCGGCCAGGGCCTGAGACTTGATCATGGTGCGGGGCTCGTAGAGGATGGTGTGGCCGGCCAGCTGGAGCGCCCATTTGGCGACCCGGCCAGAGGCATCCCGGCACCCGATGATTTCTCCGATCGGAGCCGTGCTGACCACAGTGATGACGTGCTCTTGGAAGTACTGCTTCAGCTTCTTGGCGGTAAAGTACACACCGTAACACATCTTCTGGTAGTGCGGGTAGTTCTGCTTGGAGTTGGAGAGCACCTCGCTCAGGTAGTAGACCTGGCGCTCGATGGCTTGGATCTTGGCCTTCTCTGGTCGCTCGACCACCAGCACCGTGCTGACCGCCCGTGAGGTCGGGGCTATGTAGAGCAACAGCGGCTCCTTGTCGGACGGCGCGGCCAGGACTCGTGCAGTGGAGAGCATGCGCTTGAGGTCCCGGAAGGCCTCGTCTGCCTGGTCGTTCCATTCGAACGACTTCGTCTTCTTCATCACCTGGTATAGGGGGAGCGCCCTCTCGCCCAGCCGGCTTAGAAACCGGCTGACCGAGGCCAAGCAGCCGGTGAACTTCTGGACATCGCGTAGCCGAGCCGGCTTGCGTATGCGCTCGATGGCCTTGATCTTCTCCGGGTTCGCCTCAATGCCGCGTTCCGAGACGAGGAAGCCGAGTAGCTTTCCGGCCGGGATGCCAAAAACGCATTTTTCCGGGTTAAGCTTGACCTTGTATTCGCGGAGGTTGGCGAATGTTTCCTTCAAGTCGTCGAGGAGCGTGAGGTGCTGCTTGGTCTTCACCATGATGTCGTCCACGTCAACGTGGATATTGCGGCCGAGTTGCAGCAGCCGGCATTTCTGCATGCAGCGTTGGAAGGTGGCGCCGGCATTCTTCAGGCCGAACGACATGGTGATGTAGCAATACGCCCCAAAGGGCATGATGAAGGACGTCTTCAGGGCATCGGCCGGGTCCAGCTTGATTTGGTGGTAGCCGGAGTAAGCGTCCAGGAAGGACAGGAGCTCGCACCCGGCGGTCGAGTCGATGACTTGGTCGATCCGCGGGAGGGTGAACGGATCCTTGGGACAGGCCTTGTTGAGGCTGGTGTAGTCGATACACATGCGCCAGGTCTCATTCTTCTTTAGGACGAGGACTGGATTGGCCAGCCACTCGGGGTGAAACACTTCCATGATGAAGCTGGCCGCCAAAAGCTTGGTGACCTCTTCACCGATGGTTCTTCTCTTCTCTTCGGAAAAACGTCGCAGGGGTTGACGGACAGGCTTAGCATCCTTTTGTGCGTGGAGTTTGTGCTCGGTGTACTTCCTCGGGATACCCAACATGTCCTTGGGGGTCCATGCAAAGATATCCCGATTCTCATGGAGGAAGTCAACGAGCTCGCCTTCCTATTTGCTGTCGAGGCGGGCGCCTACGACAACGTACTTGCTGCAGCTGGGGTCTTCCGGGTTCAGCTTCACTTTCGTGGTCTCCTAGGAGGGCTTGAAGGCGGCTTCGTCGGCCGGGTCCCCGGTTGGGATCGACGCGGCCGAGGCCACGCCCGCCATGGCGACGATCCGGTCGAGCTGGATCCGCTCCTCGGCAATGACCAGTGACTCGGCCAGCTTGGCACCGTCTCGGGCACACTCAGGACTTGCGGTAGTCGCCGGTAATGGTGATGAGGCCCGTCGGACCCGGCATCTTCATCTTTAGATACGCGTAGTGGGGGACCGCCATGAATTTGGCGAGCGCGGGTCGGCCCAGGAACATGTGGTATGCGCTGGACAGGTCCACCACCTCGAACCATATTGGTTCGCGCCGGAAATGGCTGCTGTCGCCGAACAGGATGTCGAGCCGGACCCGGCCAATGGGAGAGCAGGAGAGGCCGGGTACGATGCCATGGAAGATCGTCTGGGTTGGTTCCAGGTCCTCAGCCTTGAGGCCGAGTTTGGTCATCGTGTCGAGGTAGAGGATGTTGATGCTGCTGCCACCGTCGATGAGGACTCGGGATAACTTGCACGTGCGCCATGCGACGATGGTGGGGTTGAGGACGAGGGCGTAGCCACCCGGATTCGGCATGACTGCCGGGTGGTTCTCCCGGGTCCAGGTGACCGGGCGGTCCGACCAGTGCATGAACTCTGGTTTGGCCAGGACGACGGTGTTCACCTCCTGCCGAAGGAGGCGCTCGTTGCGCTTGTCATTGCCGAGGCTGGTGAAGACGATGTAGGCCGCATTCTGGTCCGGGTAGGCGTCGTCATGCATTGCGCCGCCGGCTGGAGGCGGTGGTGGAGGCGGAGGCGGCTGCCCCGCGCCTGGGGCCGGAGCCGGAGGAGCCGGGACGTCGCCCCTCATGATGCGCTTGGTGATGCCGCACTGCCGAAGCGTGTCCGTGGATGGCCTCGCGCCGCTGTGGTGCTTGTAGGGGGCGTCGAGCATCTCTTCGAAGCTCATGGCGGGTTGCCACGCCGTCTTGCCGGGCTGCCAGCGCTTGGCTGCCGGGTCCGCCGCGGGCTCGGCGGCTGCGACAAGCCAATTGTCGTAGCGCTGTGCCGGCTGGTCGGCCTTGCGCTTGTTGTTCTGGTGGTGCTGCTGCCGGCTGCTTTCGCTGGCCGGCTTCGGAGGGGGAACCGTTTTTGCCTTACTGGCTTCATCCAGTGCCACCTGGATCTTCATGGCGGAGTCGGCGTTGGCGTACTTGTCCGCCGTCACCATGAGCGTGGCCATGGTGGCCGGCTCGGAGCGCAAGAGCTTGTGCTCGAGGAGTGTGTCGTCTCGGCACGCGTTGACGAAGTACTGGATTGCTTGGACTTGATGGACGCCCTCGCAGCTGTTCCGGAGCTCGGTCCAGCGTGCGAGGTATTCGCGACCGGTCTCCGTAGGCCCTTGCACGCACATGGCGAGCTGGCTAGGACGGCCGGGTCGCTTGTAGGTCTGCGTGAAGTTGCGGACGAAGGCTTGCTCGAAATCGACCCACATGTTGACGCTGCCCATCAGCAGACTGTTCAACCAGGTGCGGGCCGACCCTTGGAGCATGACTGGTGCGTAGCGCACGGCGAGTCGGCGATTGGCACCGGTGATGCCAATGGCGGTGGTGTAGTCGGTGAGCCAATCTTCTGGCTTCACCGTCCCATTGTACTTGGGGGTGTCGCGGGGAAGCATGAGCCCTTTGGGAAAGGGCTCTTCCCGGATGCGCGGGCCGAAGCACGCCGGCCCGATAGCGCCGCTTTCTTCCACCTCCAGGAAGTGAGCGAGCTGGTCAAGGCGGTGGCGAGCGTCGGTGTCGTCGAGGGCACGTGGGCCGAGTCGACCGGCGGCCAGGCCACGGGCGGCCGGGTCGGTTGGAGCCGGACGCCGGCCATGCTGGCCGGGTCCGCGCTGGATCTCCGGGACGAGCTCGTCGCCCAAACCTCTGGCGGCCGTGGCGGCCGGGTCGCGCCGAGTCCGGGTTCGGCCAGAGTGCGCCCGTGTGCTAAACTTCGCCGAGCCCACCGGTGCGGGCGGTGCCGGATCCCACCGGCCTGGCGAGCTGGTTGAGGCGGTCCTGCTTGGCGTTGGCCGCGTTGAGGAGGTCGCGCATCCGCCCGATGCGCTCCTGCAGTTCTTTGCCCGTGAGCTGATCCAGGTCGACTGCTGCTGCCTGGGCAGGGTGCATGTTCTTCGCTGGGGTCTCGTAGAGGGTTGGGACGGCGCCGAGGGCCCGACCGATCGCTCCTCCCCAGGCGCGCACGTCGGCGACCCGGCTCGGCTCGGCCGGGGCGGTCGTGAATCTGTAGGCGGCATTGCGCTCCAGCTGAGCGGAATCCAGGCAACGCTGGGTGGCGGCGAGCGTCTCGGACAGGTCCAGCATCTGCTAGCGCCTTTCCTCGAGCTGGGCTCGGGCCTCAGCGACGTTGGTGGCGTTGATGTCGGTGCCGATGGGGACGCGGAGGCTCTGCATCACGGTGCGCAATGGATTGGACGTCTCGGTCCGTTCCGCTACGGCCTTGGCTTCGGCAGCCTTCCTTGTCTTGCTCGACGAGGAGGAGGTGCCGTCACAAGTGAGGAAGACTTCCACGTGGACATCCATTGCCCCAGCGGAAATGCCACCGCCGAGGGAGAGAGGGGAATCGGAGTAGCTAAGTACCTTGCTGGGGTACTCGTTGGCCGCGGGCGCATCAGAGATGCGCAGCGCGGCGAAGGAGGCGGCGAGTGCATCGACGACGCCGTCCGCCAGCATGACGGACTCGTCGAAGTAGGAGAAGGGACCCGTCTGAAGCATGCTCCCGGCCAGCTCCTCGAGCTGCCCCACGGTGGGCGCCAACTGTCGTGGTGGGTCCACGGCAGATGCCATGGGATGGCTAAAGATAGGAGGAGGCTCGAGGGCACTGGTGGGCTCCAGAGGTGGGGTTGGCATGAGCAAGCGCGGGACGCAAGACATACCCAGGTCCGGGGCTCTCCGGAGAGATAACACCCCTAGTCTTGCCGAGTGTAGTTTGATGTGCGATAGTGCAAGGTTGCTCCTAGAGCTATATGGAGGAAGAAAGAAGGCTGGCCAAGGCTATGGCTGCTCCTTCTCCCCGGGTGGATGCTACTGCTTGGTAGCTAGTTCTTCTATGCTTTCCTGCTTGCTTACTTCTCTACGTGCATTACCTTCTACTTGTTCTGTTGTGTCCTCCTCGTGTATGCGTGGGCTCCTGGGGGGTTTTATAGGCCAACCCCCCAGGGTTACAATGGTAATGTTACAAGTTGGTGGGTTCGGGTCGTCGGCGTCTGGGGACCCGGACTTGGACCTGCTGGGGGCCTGTGGTTCGCCGGGCTCCCCTAGGTGCGGGCCCCGCGTGCCTAGGGGGACTGTGCGCCGTCTTGCGATCGTCGGGGCCTGGCCGAGTCGAGTCATGTACAGTGGCGCTCCGTCAGTTCGCCGCTTGCTGTTGTCAGCGGTGATGGCGGGGGCACTGTAGCCACGCCGGCCCTGGTCAGCGGGTAGGTGAGGGGCACTGTTGCCACGCTCCGGCTGACCAGAGGCATGGGCGGGGCACTATTGCCTTGGTCATCAGTGGCTGAAGACTCGTCCCATTGTACGACCTGGATGGGACGGGAGCTAACCCGTGGCTGGGTTGCGGAGCACGCCACGGTGGAGCTGGCTTGTTGAGGAAGCCTTGGTCGCGCCGGGTTCGGCTATCTTGTACTAGTAATTGAGGCTGAGTCGAGGTACTTGGCCGGGTCAGAGAGTTTGTCCGGGTTGCGGGGTTTGGCCGGGTTGAGCGACCCGGCCAAGCGCGTGTCGGCTTGAGGGGCGACGCCGGCCCCGTTGTTTTTGAAAAGGATCCGGGTTCCGTTGCCTGCCCGGGGTTCATCCCCCCGACATGCTTCGTGTCATAATAGCACTGCTCCACCCATCAAGCTAAACAAGCTTAGTTGTTCAAATACGAATCTGATATTATTAAAACAGAGTCGTTTAATTGGTTAGCTATATGTTCCTAAATTAGTTTCGAAAATGCATGTTCGACGCTCGGGTGTGTATCTCTATAGGGTGCCCACGATGGGCAGGCCCACCCTGGGATTTTGGGTCGTCCCAGGCCCCAATTCTCCTCTGTTCTACTGCGCGCTTCTGATCTCTACTCGCCCCCAGCCGCCTGCCTCGCCGGCGACTTGCCGTCCCCGGACGGCATGACTCTTGGAGGAGACGCCGGACTAACAGGAGGTCAGGAGCCGCTCGCCCAACAGCGTCACCGCTGCCCAGGCGCGCCTCCGTGCCTACCTTCCCAGTCCGTTCAGGGCTCAGGCGTGCAGCACCCACCAAGCTAACCCGATTTATCCTGAGATACGTCCTCAACACTCAGCAACCACTCCTCATCACCCATTTGCTAATTGATTCATTACTCATTAGGCAGGACTGTCATTAGGGTTTGTTGTGTTCTCAGTGCTACCTACACTTAATGGTTCAGATGTATTTCGGTAATCTTTAGTACCTCTAAAGTTCACAGGGTTTTCAAAATTCCGGCCCTCGGAACAGACACTAGTCATTTTGGATTGTTGGTCGTAGTGACATTGACCCAGATTACTACTGCAAGCCAGGTTTGTTGACAATTTTACTTGTCTTTCTTACTCATTCGATATAATACCCAATTATTCACGTCGATTAGTTGCAAACAATAAGTGCTAGACAAACTTCTTGATTCAGATTTTGGATGGTCTATTACTGCTGTTACAATTCTGCATACTTGTCCTAGTAAGCTCGCAAGTAAATGACTGGTTCACTACATCTATGCTTGCCTTGTCATATTTGTTGTCAATATTCTTTTAGGGTGGACCACCCTGTTTCTAAATATTGGAACCGTAGACATGAGTGAATAGTATTTCTCTATGTGATCTCTTCCATCATGTGTGGGCAATGAACACTGCATTGTATAGAAAGAAAGTGTCATTTCCAGCTTTTACATACGTTTCGATCTTTTACATGGAATACAATCTGCCTACTTGCTTTGTGTCGCACTACCAACACTCCACCCTTGAAGCTAAACATTATGCCACTCATAATTCCTTAGTTTACTTGTTCAAATACAAATTTCATATGATTCTAATGTTCCTACTTCAGTTTTGAAATGTGTGTCTGCCTGTTATAGAGACATAAGGGGTTTCTAATTCTGTGTGTGGTCTGGACAACACGGTTGGGGTGTAAACTTTGCATATGCAGGGGTTTATAGGGAGACACTCTTCGAGTTGAATCCGCAATGCATTCCATAGATAATCTGACTACTTTTTTGTTTTCATGAATCTTAGATTCTGAACAACATCATAATGATTATGAGCTTGCGCGCAAGAAAAGAATAAAGCAGAACAATGCCATGGCTGTCAAACTTGGCATTAAGGGACTGAAATAAAGTCTGGATGCAATGCAATGCAAACGCTCTCCACCTATAGATTCATGCTCAGAATATTATCCTAACAGTGATTCTGAGCTAGAGGGAGACCTAACTCAATGTAGCTCCCAAGTGGAGGAGTCAGAGAAAGATGCCCTATCTTATTCACCCATCAAGGTGCTTGCTCTAACTTTCCAAGGTTACATTGGTCGCACATATCTTGCAACTGATGCTTTGCATTGCTTCTACTTTGTTGAACTGCCATTAGCTTAATTTACACATCGTGTATGTGCATACGCCCTGCCTATCCATTTTCAGTACATATTCCATCTGTCATCATACCATATTTATCCATTCAAATGTTGTTCTTGTGTATCACACGTTCAAAAGGAAGAGGGCGATTGCTGATCGTGGAGGAGCACAAGCAAAGTATTTGGAAAAGGTAGTGGCACCTGATAAATCAAGTAGCCCATTTGGTGTAGTTGCAATATCACCTGACCCACAAAACACCCAACTCTAGCAGACTCTAGCCCTACTACACTAGTCATTTCTGATGCCCCAACTCAGCAGACCCCAACTGCAGCAAACAATATGATTATGCCAGTTGACATAGCACCAGCTCTACGACGCAAAAACCCCATTCCAGCAAAGAGTACACCAAATCTAGTTGCCAAATCCCTTTTCGAACCAGAGAGAGCCCCAATTGCAGCAAATAGGACCCCTGTTCCATTTCTTCCTAGTTTA
Organism: Triticum aestivum; assembly: GCF_018294505.1. Taxonomy (NCBI): domain Eukaryota; kingdom Viridiplantae; phylum Streptophyta; class Magnoliopsida; order Poales; family Poaceae; genus Triticum; species Triticum aestivum. The sequence continues at coordinate 467,520,759 of NC_057799.1, read as the reverse complement.
GAAGATGAAGCTTATATTGTTGTCAGGAACTTTGTGTGCATCTTTCCTTCAAGGAAAGATTATACCGCAGACACAGAACAATTTCTAGTCTTCCTCCGCAACTTACGCGTAAGTAATGTACTAATGTTATTCATGGTCATTACTGCATATGTTTCTGATGACAGAAGACACAAGATTTCATTCTTTTCAATAGGCGAGGAGCAAACTGGATAGTGAAGACGAGCAAGGGTTGGTTGCGCTTTTTCAAGCACTCGTTGATGAAGTATCGTTCCTACCTGAGGCAAGCGCACTTCGATGGCTAGCCTCTAAACAAAATTTCTGTAAAGTCTCCGGTGCTACATTTATCCGACGGTGACTGGAATAATCTTGTTATACATTGGTCTCGGCTGCAGCATAAGGTACTGTCTATGATATCACGTCACAATTTGAACTACATTTCTGCATTTGCCTTAATGTCTCACTTGTACGAAAACTGTTAGCAGAAGAACATTCGTTCTCAAGGGACCACAGAATCTCGCAACTATACTGCACACTGCATTGCTCTTGTGAGTACCTCTTGCCCTGTATGACCATACTTACTTTCATAGCTGTTTGATTATGTAGCATCACTGCACATGTTAGCCTCGTAATCGTCCATTTGGTGGTCATTATAAGATCCGTATGGACTCTTACATAAATTTAGAATCAACCCAATCCTTTTGAAGAGGTTTAGCTCTGCACTCCTCTTGTGAGAACTGAATGTCGTCTATCACTGTACTTACATTAACAGCTACTCCCTCCGTCCCATAATATAAGAACGTTTTGTACAGTACACCAGTGTTCAAAACACTCTTGTATTATGGGAAGAGGGATTGGTTCATAATGTAGCATTCTGCATCTTATCTCCCTCGCCCACCATTTACTAAAAAAGATCAGATCTATATATAATCTTACCAACAAGTAGAATACACAGACAATGCTAGTGCAGAAGTGTAGCCCATTGCTCTTGTCAGTACATTTTGTCCTGTAATGCTTGTAGTTCCAGGGATTGGTAGTTGATTATGTAGCATCAATCTGCATCTTATCTTCATTATCCTCTATCCCTTCCAGTATTATCATATCTATAATTACTCTCTACAAAATGTAGAGTACAGGCAATGCTTATGAAGAAGATTATGTGCTGAAATTCTTGAGTTATCCTTCCCTTGACATGGAGAAGGGCATTATAAAGCCTGTGTTAATTGTTAATGTAAGTCAGTCCTTCTAAAGCCTTTATCCTCAACTGCTGTTTAATTTGCTCATACTCCCTATCGTTTACTGCTGTTTAGTTAGATGTTTCTACCAAAATGCATGTTCGCAAGAACCGTAAGTTCTAAGTTTTACTTGTAAAACCAAATTCCTTAATCATACAATGCACATTACTCAATACTCCCTATATGTATGCTTGTTTTTGTGGATCTATAGTCCAGTGTGTGGTGAAGCAGCCCAAGTTTGCACCTTGTCATCTCCTGTTTTATCTTACTGATGTGGCTGATGATATGAACAACATGCCATGCCCATTAACCAAAATAGATACAATGATTTTCTTTGCCCTTCATCTATGCCAGTTATGTTGACATGGTAATCCAGTAGTGTGGTGAAGCTCTCCACATTATGAACAATGCCAAATTATGCTATTGATATTTTGAACTTACTCTTTATTTTCTATTTTGAAATTGGATGGAATTGACAGCACAGTTATCATCTTTGTTTATACACGTGCAAAACCTGTCATCTATCTGCTTTGTTTCAGGGTGATATGCCTGATGGCATGCACAAGTCTGCTGAAGGCTGTGAGACAAACCCAACATATATTGCAGCAAAGAAGGCAAAACATCTTGAAGATAGCGAGACAACCCCAAAGTCTTGTCTTGATGCAGTGTTCAAGTTACTTAAGACTAGCAGTCAGACAAGCTCACAGAATTCATTGTTTGAATCAGTTCGACTTCTTCAGTCCCAAGTTCTAGTAGAAAGGCATGCAACTCAACTTCGACTTGAAGTCCTATCTCTAAGAAAGATTGCAGAGAACACCAATGAGAACCTCATCGCTAAACAGCTACACCTGGAAGCTATGACCAACATGCTAGGCCGGTCTCATAGCCTTGCTCAGCAGCTTGCGCAGCAGTTCCCTCGCAAGGTTAACCTTTCTTGAACTGTCTTGGAAGTGGTCTCGGTTCAGTATTATTTTGTTACGCTGCAATGGTGCCAAGTTTTTGTAATCTGCTTCTTCGTTGCGCTTTATGATCACTGGTGGCGAACTTCGATGCCTAGTGGATGTAATATACCATAAATCCTCTATTGTATAGTGTAGGTTTATTCTCAGTTACTATGCCGTAATTTCTTTATTGTATAGAGTAGGTTTGTTGTTAATTCCTACTAGTTACTGCCATCATTCGCTATCTGAAAAAAATCAGATGTAGTCGACCGGGCCGAAACATTCGACTCTAACGGGCCTGGTTTTTAGCGGGCCACAATTGGGCCGGCCTGCGTCTTTCTTGGGCCCGAATGATTGGGGCCTTCACACTTTGCGCCAGGCCCACAACTTACACCGGCCTATATTTTAGTTGGGCCTTTTGTGGACCCAGCACTTAGTTTGGCCCAGGTAGCGTTGGGCCATTAACAGGCTGAATATTGTACTGGCCTGTTACGTCCCAGATGAAACCATGGGCCTTTAGCAGGCCGATATGCATGTTGGGCCTCAATTTTCACTAGTCGTCGACGGGCCTTCAGCAGGCTGAAATGTAGACCGGGCCTTTTTGGGCCCAGTGAGGTCACGGGCCATTACCAGGCTAAAACATATCTCGGGCCTTAGTTGGCCCACTGATATCATGGTCCTTTAAGAGGCCGAAAGCTTAGTACATGCATAAACGGGCCGAATAATGTGACAGGCCTTTAACAGGCCCAAAGTCACGTTGGGCTTAACTATTGCCACCTTTATCATGGGCCGTTAGTGGGTCCATGGGCAGCACGGGCCATTCCCAGGCCGAAAGTCACACCGGGCTGAAATGGGCCCATGTCTACATCGGGCCTCTAACAGGCCGAAAGTCACTGGGCTGTAATTGGGCCCAAATATTCGGCGAACAAATTAACGGGCCAGATCTGGCTTCGGGCCGTAAATGGGCCAAAATATTCGGCGAACAATTAATGGGCCAGATCTGGCTTCGGGACGTAAATGGGCCTTTATTAAGTAGGCCGTTATAGGGCTGGCCCACTAGTACCTAAGTAAGTACTACGAGCCTTTGACTGGGCCGGCCTTTTTAACCTATATGGGCCTCTGTTGGGCCCAGCTACGTGTTGACATATCATAGGCATGTCTCCTCCAATGGACGGGCGGCATCTGGCCCACTGACGAGCTGACAGGTGTTCCCTCCGGCCAATCAGAAATTTACACGTGGAAATTTCCCATTGGTCCGGGCTGTTAACGGGTTATCGGATCCAAAACCCGACCCAATAGCTTAACGATGTTCCGTTACGGTGGATGCCACGTGTCGGTCACCCTTGACGAAAGCACTTCTGTGACGCGCGATTTATCGTCATGGAAGTGGACACTTCCGTGATGATAGTTTTGGTAATTTCATGGAACACTTCTACGACAGCACAGGTATGACTATCCTCATTCTGTCATAAAATCGTCATGGATGTACATGCATGACAAAAAACGCGACCTACTGTGACAAACATGTATCATCATGGAAGTGTATTTTTTTGTAGTGGTAGCTCCTCGCCCTATCGCTGCTCCAGGCCCACGGCGGCCGCCTCCGCGGCGCACATGTTTTTGACGGGGGTGTCGTAGACGGGCGGGACCGTGCCCAGTGCATGGCAGATGGCGCCGCCACGGGTTCGCACCTAGGGCGTGGCCGATGGCGCCGCCACGGGTTCGTACCTTGGCAACCCGGATGGGTTCTGCCGCAGCCGGCGTGAAGCCATACGCGGCGCCGCGTTCCCACTGGATGGACTCCAGCTGGTGCTGCGTAGCACCAAGCGTTGTCGCCTCATCCAGCAGGAGCTTGCGCTCCTTGTCAAGCTGAGCCTTGGCCTGGGTGGCATTGACGTCGGTGGTGATCGGGATGCTGAGGTTCTGCAGTGTGGCGCGCAGCGGGTCAGTCGTGCTGGCGCGCTCCGCTGCGGCCTTGGCAATGGCGGCCTTCTTCGGGGTGCTAGAATAAGTGGAGCCGGAGCCGGTGACGAGCACCTCCACCCTGGTGCAGAGATCTGCCATGTCGTCGGAGATGTCGCTGCCAACGAGGACGGGGGAGTCGGTGACGTCGAGCACCTCCCTGGGGTACTCGTCGGAGGCGAGCGCGACGAAGACGTGCAGCGCCTCAAAGGGGACAATGGACGGGCCAGTGAAACCGGCCAGCGCCGCACCGAGCGTGGGGACCACGCAATGCATGATCTCCGTGTCGGAGTCGATGAAGGGCCCCGTTTGGGATGTAACTCCGGCCGATGCCTCAAACTGCCCCATGGTGGGCGCCAATTGTTGTGGTGATCTCACAGCAGATGCCATGGGATGGCTAAACGGGGGGACAAGGACAAGGGCACCGGTGGGCTCCAGAAGCGAGGTTGGCATGTGCAAGTGTGAGGCACGAGACGTACCCAGGTTTGGGGCTCCCCGGAGAGATAACACCCCTAGTCCTGTCGAGTATGGTTTATATGAGGTGGATACGAGCTTGCTACTTGAGCTGTTTTGGGGAGGAAGGAAGATAGGCCAGTGCATAGGCTGCTCCTTCTCTGTGTGTATGTGTGCGTTCTACTGATGGTCGACCCTTTGCATGGAGCAGCACCGGGGGGTCTTATAGGCAGCCCCCCAGGGTTACAATGGTAATACTACTTGGGCACAAGGCCTAGATGTCAGTGTCTAGGAACCAGCAGTAGGGGCCGCCGGGTCTACTGGGTCTGCTTGGTGCGGGTCTCACCGAGTCCGTCGGGTGCGGGTCGTACGGGACTGCCTGGCGCGGTTATGGCCGACTACTGGATACTGTTGGCACACCGTGCTGGATGTCATGGGACGGCAGGGCCGCCTTGCTACAGTATTGCGCCTCTGAGACCTGCCCCAGGTAGTGGCTTGGTCGGCACGACTGCCACGCCCGCCGAGGCAGGCGCAAAGAGGGGCGCACTGCAGCCATTCTTACTTGTCGATGGAGGTTGGCTTCTTGGGGCCAGCCGACATGCGCCAGCCGGCTGGCGGGTTGCTGCGGCTGGTCGGGTTGTGTTGTGAAGCCGGCCAGGGTGTGCCGGATTGAGGGGCGTTGCTGGCACCGATGTTTTTGAAAAGGATCCTGGTTCTGTTGCCTGCCTGGTGTCCATCTCCCCGACACCAACTAGCCCTACCAAGAAACCACTACTCTACAAAAATAAGCAAAAACATACCAAAAATTTCTTAATCCGTCGCAATAAAGTACCAAGTGCCGATTAGGCACATTTAAACCCACGTGGCACATTAAGTCAATGCCGTCTATTTGACCGACAAGTTAGGCGTTATGACTTGTGGGACCTACGTGTCAGTCTGGACAAAAATCCCCAAGTCACCTCCTACCTCCGGCCCGTCCACCTAGTCATCCTCGGCAGCAGCCGCTGCCGCCAGCAGAAGGCGAGGTCAAAAGCGCCGGCGGTGCGGAGTCCATCTTCCGGTAGCCCCAAGGACGGCTCCACGTGGTGATCGCGGCCGCTAGCTAGCCAAGCTAGCACACACCCTGCTGGATGCATCCAGCTGCTTGTGTGCAAGGTTTGCTAGCTAGGTTGGCACGACGGTGCGGCGGCTTGCTCACACGTGCCGCGCTAAGGCCAGCCATTTGGCTCGAGCAAAGGCCAGCGCGGTGGCTTGCTCGCGAGTGAGTCGCGCTCGGGCCAGCCAACCAACCCGTGCGGAGGCCAGCACGACATCCGCCCGTCCGATGGAGGGGCGGCCAGCTCGCCCATCACCGGCACCGCCGACGAACAGGCATACGAACTGTTTCGAGTAATGCTCAGGAAAAATAAATGATTGGAGGAGGAAGAAAAAAATAGTTGCTCACATGTGGGTCCCACCTGCTGTAACTGTAAACACAATGGTCAAACAGACGATGTTGACTTAAGCTGCCTCGTCAGCACGGACGTGTGGGCGAACCCTGTCATAGACGGGTTTAAACGAGCCTAATCGGCACTTGTAGTAGTTTTTGGCGTGGATTAAGAAATTTTGGGTATGTTTTTGATATTTTTTGTACAGTATTTTCTTGCTAGGGCAGGTTGAAAGTGGTAGTGTTTTTGTTAAATACTCTACATATTGTAAGTAGGACTGAAAGTTAAGCTTTGGAAGCCAATAAGCATGGCTAGTTACATGGTACCTATGTTTTTGTAATTCAAACTAAATATTGACCATGAGTGACTAATATCTTGATGAAAAACTCAAAACTATGTTAACAGAAGCGTATTACTGATACTTGTTTCCATAAACTTGGATCTAAGTTCTACTCAATGATTGAGCATGTGGGCCTTAGCACGCTGACTCCCCGAGTGTGTAAAACAAGGTTTTCCTGTCTCCGATAAGTATGGGGATGACAGCGGTGCGCCTTTGGCTTGCTCTAGTGTCCGTAGTGATACTAGGGGGTCTACGGACGTGTAGATGTATTCTTTTTCACATCTCGTGTTCGTCGTACTAGCTCGACTGGTGATGAATTGATGGTAATTGTTTCGCAAGAAAACCTTGGTTGAGCATGTGTGCAAGAGAGAGATATTGCGTGTGTACTATATGGAGACACTGAGGTAGAGATAAGAGATTCTTTGTGTGTTTGTGTGTGGAGGATAGAGAGAGACATGCGAATGGGGCTTTGTATTGTGCAACATGGAGACAAATAGACATAATCATGGAGTGAGTGTGTGAGATACACATGAGGACATCGGGAGAGAGGTGTGAATTAGAGAGATATAGAATTTTGATGTGCATGTGAGTTAGAGAGAGAGAGATAGGGGTATGTATATATACCTATAGCTGGAGAGAATATACAAGGGTGTGTGTCTTAAAAGAAGGATGCAGATAGATGGGGTGGCATGTGTGTGTCTGTGTCTATTTTTGCGAACGCGTGCACTACAAAAAAATACACTTCCATGATGATACGTGTTTGTCACAGTAGGTCACATTTTTTGTCATGCATGTACATCCATGACGATTTTATGACAGAATCATGATAGTCATACATGTGCTGTCGTACAAGTGTTCCATGACATTACCAAAATTATCATCACGGAAGTATCCACTTCCATGACGATAAATCGCATGTCATAGAAGTGCTTTCATCAAGGGTGACCGACATGTGGCATCCACCATAACAGGTCGCCATTAAGCTATAGGGTTCCAGTTTGGATTCGAAACCCGTTAACAGCCCAGACCAATGGGCATTTTCCACATGTAAAATCATCATTGGCTCGAGGAAACACGTGTCTGCTCCTCGATGGGCCAGATTTCGTCCGTCCATTGGAGGAGGCATGCCTATGATACGTCGACACGTGGCAGGGCCCAACAGAGGCCCATATAGGTTAAAAAGGCCGGCCCAGTCAAAGGCCTGTAGTACTTACTCAGGTACTAGTGGGCCAGCCCAATAACGGCCTGTTTAAACATGGCCCATTTACGGCCCGAAGCCAGATCTGGCCCGTTAATTGTTCGCTGAATATTTGGGCCCAATTACAACTCGGTGACTTTTGGCCTATTAGAAGCCCAATGTAGACATTGGCCCATTTCAACCCGTGTGTCTTTCGTCCTGGGAATGGCCCGTGCTGCCCATGGGCCATATATGGTCTGACACGACATCCGGCCCACTAACGGCCCGTGATAAAGGTGGCAACAGTTCAGCCCAACGTGACATTGGGTCTGTTAATAGCCTGTCGTATAATTCGGCTCATTGATGCATGTACTAAGCTTTCGGCCTCTTAAAGGCCCATGATATTAGTGGGCCAACTAAGGCCTGAGATATGTTTCGGCCTGGTAACGGCCCGTCATATAACTGGGCCAAAAAAGGCCCGGTCTACATTTCAGCCTGCTGAAGGCCCATCGACGACTAGTGAAAATTGAGGCCCAACATGCATTTCGGCCTGCTAAAGGCCCATGGTTTCTTCTGGGCTGTAACAGGCCAGGAGAATATTCAGCCTGTTAATGGCCCAAAGCTACATGGGCCAAACTAAGCGCTGGGTCCACAAAAGGCCCAACTAAATTTTGGGCCGAATATAGGACAGAGTAAGTTGTGGGCCTGGCGCAAAGTTTGAAGGCCCCAATGGCCATTCGGGACCAAGAAAGTTGCAGGCCGGCCCAATTGTGGCCCGCTAAAAACCAGGCCCGTTAGAGGCAAATGTTTCGGCCCAGTCGGCTACATCAGATTTTTTCAGATAACGAATGATGACAGTAACTAGTAGGAATTAAGAACAAACCTACTCTATACGATAAAGAAATTACGGCATAGTAAATTAGAATAAACCTACACTATACAATAAGGATTTATGGTATATTACATCCACTGGGCATCGAAGTTCGCCACCAGTGATCATAAAGCGCAACGAAGAAACAAATTACAAAAACTGGGCACCATTGCAGTGTAACAAAATAATACTGAACCGAGATGACTTCCAAGACAGTTCAAGAAAGGTTAGGCTTGCGTGGGAACTGCTGCGCGAGCTGCTGAGCTAGGCTGTGAGACCGGCCTAGCATGTCGGTCATAGCTTCCAGGTGTAGCTGTTTAGAAATGAGGTTCTCATTGGTGTTCTCCGCAATCTTTCTTAGAGATAGGACTTCAAGTCGAAGTTGAGCTGTAGAATGCCTTTCTGCTAGAACTTGGGACTGAAGAAGTCGAACTGATTCAGGCAGCAATTTATGTGAGCTTGTCTGACTGCTAGTCTCAAGTAACTTGAACACTGCGTCAAGACAAGACTTTGGGGTTGTCTCGCTATCTTCAAGATGTTTTGCCTTCTTTGCTGCAATATATGTTGGGTTTTTCTCACAGCCTTCAGCAAACTTGTGCATGCCATCAGGCATATCACCATGAAACAAGCAGAGAGATGACTGGTTTTGCACGTGTATAAACAAAGATGATAATTGTGTTGTCAATTCCATCCAATTTCAAATTAGAAAATAAAGAGTAAGTTCAAAATATCAATAGCATAATTTGGCATTGTTCATAATGCGGGGAGCTTCACCACACTACTGGATTACCATGTCAACATAAAAAGCATAGATGAAGGGCAAAGACAATCATTGTATCAATTTTGGTTAATGTGCATGGCATGTTGTTCATATCATCAGCCACATCAGTAAGATAAAACAGGAGATGACAAGGTGCAAATGTGGGCTGCTTCACCACACACTAGATTATAGATCCACAAAAACAAGCATACATATAGGGAGTATTGAGTAATGTGCATGGTATGAATAAGCAATTTGGTTTTACAAGTAAAACTTGGAACTTACGGTTGTTGCGAACATGCATTTTGATAGAAACAGCAAACTAAATAGCAGTTAACGATAGGGAGTATGAGAAAATTAAACAGCAGTTGAGGATAAAGGCTTTAGAAGGACTGACTTACATTAACAGTTGATACCGGCTTTATAATGCCCTTCTCCATGTCAAGGGAAGGATAACTCAAGAATTTCAGCACAAACTCTTCTTCATAAGCATTGCATGTACTCTACATTTTGTGGAGTGTAATTATAGATATAATAATACTAGAAGGGATAGAGGATAATGAAGATAAGATGCAGATTGATGCTACATAGTCAACTACCAATCCCTGGAAGTACAAGCATTACAGGACAAAATGTACTGAAAAGAGCAATGGGCTACACTTCTGCACTGGCATTGTCTGTGTATTCAACTTTTTGGTAAGATTAAATATAGATCTGATTTTTTTAGTAAATGGTGGGCGAGGGAGATAAGATGCAGAATGCTACACAATGAACCTATCCCTCTTCCCATAATACAAGAGTGTTTTGAACACTGGTGTACTGTACAAAACGTTCTTACATTATGGGATAGAGGAAGTAGCTGTTAATGTAAGTACAGTGATAGACGATGTTGAGTCCTTACAAGAGGACTGCAGAGCTAAACCTCTTCAAAGGCATTGGGTTGATTCTAAATTTATGTAAGAGTCCATAGGATCTTATAATGTCCACCAAATGGACGATAAAGAGGTTAACATGTGCAGTGATGCTACATAATCAAACATCTATGAAAGTAAGTATGGTCATACAGGGCAAGATGTACTCACAAGAGCAATGCAGTGTGCACTATAGTTGCGAGATTCTGTGGTCCCTTGAGAATGAATGTTCTTCTGCTAACAGTTTTCGTATAAGTGAGACATTAAGGCAAATGCAGAAATGTAGTTCAAATTGTGATGTGATATCATAGACAGTACCTTATGCTACAGACGAGACCAATGTGTAACAAGATTATTCCAGTCACTGTCTGATAAATGTAGCACCGGAGACTTTACAGAAATTTTGTTTAGAGGCTTGCCATCGAAGTGCGCTTGCCTCAGGTAGGAATGATATTTCATCAACGAGTGCTTGAAAAGAGGAACCAACCCTTGCTCGTCTTGATAATCCAGTTTGCTCCTCGCCTATTTAAAAGAATGAAATGTTGTGTCTTCTGTCAGTAGAAACATATGCAGTAATTACCATGAATAACATTAGTACATTACTTATGTGTAAGTTGCAGAGGAAGACTGGAAATTGTTCTGTATAATCTTTCCATGAAGGACAGATGCGCACAAAGTTCCTGACAAAAATATAAGCTTCATCTTCTAAACTGGGAAAAAATGGAACAGGGGACCTATTTGCTGCAATTGGGGCTCTCTCTGGTCCGAAAAGGGACTTGGCAACTGGATTTGGTGTACTCTTTGCTGGAATGGGGGTTTTGCGTCATAGAGCTGGTGCTATCTCAACTGGCACCATCATACTGTTTGCTGCAGTTGGGGTCTGCTGAGTTGGGGCATCAGAAATGAGCAGTGTAGTAGGGCTAGAGTCTGCTAGAGTTGGGGCCATGTTTTGTGGGTCAGGTGATATTGCAACTACACCTAATGGGCTGTTTGATTTATCATGTGTCACTACCTTTTCCAAATACTTTGCTCATGCTCCTCCGCGATCAGCAATCGCCCTCTTCCTTTTGAACGTCTAATACACAACAACAACATTTGAATGGATAAATATGGTATGATGACAGATGGAATATGTACTAAAAATGGATAGGCAGGGCGTATTCACATACACGATGTGTAAACTAAGCTAATGGCAGTGCAACAAAGTAGAAGCAATGCAAAGCATCAGTTGCAAGATATGTGCGACCAATATAACCGTGGAAAGTTAGAGCAAGCACCTTGATGGGTGAATAAGATAGGGCATCTACCTCTGACTCCTCCACTAGGGAGCTACATTGACTTAGGTCTCCCTCTAGCTTAGAATCACTGTTAGGATCATATTGTGAGCATGAATCTGTTGGTGGAGAGCGTTTGCATTGCATTGCATCCAGACTTGATTTCAGTCCCTTAATGCCAAGTTTGACAGCCATGGCATTGTTCTGCTTTATTCTTTTCATGCGCGCAAGCTCATAATCATTAGAGATTCATGAAAACATAAAAGGTAGTCAGATTATCTATGGAATGCATTGCGGATTCAACTTGAAGAGTGTCTACCTACAAACCCCTGCATATGAAAAGTTCACCCCCCAACCGTGCTGACCAGACCACACACAGAAATACAAACCTCTTATATCTCTATAACAGGTAGACACACATTTCAAAACTAAGTAGGAACATTAGAATCATATCAAATTCGTATTTGAACAAATAAATTATGGAATTATGAGTGGCATAATGTTTAGCTTCAAGGGTGGAGTGTTGGTAGTGGGACACAAAGCAAGTAGGCAGATTGTATTCCATGTAAAAGATCATAGTTTATGTAAAAGCTGGAAATGGCACTTTCTTTCTATACAATGCAGTGTTCGTTGCCCACACATGATGGAAGAGATTACACAGAGAAATACTATTCACTCATGTCTGCGGTTCCAGTATTTTGAAACAGAGTGGTCCACCCTAAAAGAATATTGACAACAAATATGACAAGGAAAGCATAGATGTGGTGAATCAATCATTTACTTGTGAGCTTACTAGGACCAGTATGTAGAATTGTAACTGCAGTAAGAGACCGTCCAAAATCTAAATCAAGAAGTTTGTCTAGCACTTATTGTTTGCAACTAATCGACGTGAATAATTGGATTTCATATCGAATGAGTAAGAAAGACAAGTAAAATTCTCAACAAACCTGGCCTGCAGTTGTAATCTGGATCAATGTCACTACGACCAACAATCCAAAATGACTAGTGTCTGTTCCTAGGGACGGAATTTTGAAACCCTGTGAACATCACAGGTACTAAAGATTACTGAAATACATCTGCACCATTAAGTGTAGGTAGCACTGAGCACACAAAAAACCCTAATGACAGTACTGCCTAATGAGTAATGAATCAATAAGAAAATGGGTGATTAGGAGTGGCTGCTGAGTGTTGAGGACATATCTCAGGATAAATCGGGTTGGCTTAGTGGGTGTTGCACGCCTGAGCCCTGAACGGACTGGGATGGTAGGCACGGCGGCGTGCCCGGGCAGCGGTGATGCTGTTGGGCGGCGGCTCCTGACCTCATGTTAGTCCGGCGTCTCCTCCTAGAGTCATGCCGTCTGGGGACGGCAAGTCGCCGGCGAGGCAGGCGGCTGGGGGCGAGTAGAGATCGGAAGCGCGCAGCAGAACAGAGGGGAATCGGGGCCTGGGCCGACCCAAAATCCCTGGGTGGGCCGCGGCCCACCATGGGCACCCTGTAGAGATACACACCCGAGTGGCGAACATGCATTTTCGAATCTAAATTAGGGACATTTAGCTGACCAATTAAACGACTCTGTTCTAATAATATCATATTCGTATTTGAACAACTAAGCTTGTTTAGCTTGATGGGTGGAGCAGTGCTATTATGACACGAAGCACGTATGTTGATCGTATAGTGATCATAAAAGGGGGAAACCCTAAGCATTTTTTTGAGCAAAAGAGGGTTTCCCCTCCGATTTCTATTAAATAAACCACCATGGAACCAACATGGTCAATTAAACCCTAAGCATGATCAATTAAACCCTATTATGACTGTGCCATGGTAGATTTAAAGCTGCAAATCAGGGAAATGCTATTTAGCATCCATTGTTTGCTTCGAACTAAGAACTAAATTCTAAGAGCTGAAAAGAGAGTACAGTAACCAAGTTACGATCTATTTTCTGGTTGAGATCAAAAAGTTGAGGAGATATGAAGTACCACTCTCTTGCGGCGCCGTGTAGGCATCGGGGGTGCGCTACCTATCGGTGGCGTTGAAGTAGATCTGCGATGGTAGACGGGTGCATCGGGGAATAAGCCACGTTGCGGTGGAAGAGAAGGTCGTGTGAGCGGCCCCGGCAAAGAGGACGACAGCGCCGATGAAGCGAGAGGACGCGATGCAAGGCTCTTGGTCTGTTGCCGTCGATGAGAAACGCACATCTCTACAATGGACGACGCGGTCTTGGTAGGCGCTCCGGCATGGTGGAGGACGGTGGCGATGGATGGGGTGGAGGACGGCGGCGATGGATGGGGTGGCAAACGGAGGAGGCTGGTGTGGGGGTGGTGTTCTGGTGCGGACGGTGTATGAATGGGAAAATGGAGGGAGAGGTATGGGTAACCATGTTTTTGGGATGCGCCTGTCTGAAATATGGGAAAGTTACGAACTTAGCCCCCGTTTAAAATTTGGACGTCCCGTCGGTTGGGGATAGGATGGTAATCTCGCATCTCGCCAATATTTCCCCAGAGCGATTTCTGGCGAGGAGAGGGTGTTTTGGCGCCCATAGTTGGCGCCCACGGTGTATGAACGGGGCTGACAGGTAGGGCAGTTGTGTCATGTTTGAGTGAAGTTACAAACCTGCCCCTATTGAAAATATTTGCCTACATCGATTTCAGCCGAGTCGAGTTTGTTTTGCCGCCCACCGTGTATGAATGGGGAAATGGAGGGAGAGACGAGGTCTTTCAGACGAGCTTGAATCAAATGTGTTTTGCCGCCCATGTTTGGCGCCCACCGTGTCGGAATGGGCTCAGAGGCGGTCGTATCATGTCTAATTGAAGTTACTAACCTACCCCTATTGAGAGCAGTGGAAATCGGGCCGATGGATTGTCCATGTAAGGGGTAGAGAGTAATTTCCATCTCCCAAATAGTTGGCTTCGGGCAGCAAACGTGCGAGTGGACATTTTGCCGCTTCTTTCAAATTTTGGGACAATAAACATCCACATTTACCCTGGCAACTAAATTCGAATCCATTTTGTATTCCTATACGAATATTTATAAATCATTGTATGTGTTTTTATATATCTTCAAAAGCACAACACAGATGTATTCCACTATCATATATGAATATGATTTACAAATGCCGATAGTCGAATTCAGAAGCTAGAATCCAGTTTAAGGTGAATTCGAATATTTGAAACCACTTTATGTCCAACTCAAGTGTCACACGCAGCATAATGTGTACTCCCATTTATATATGTACACAAGCGATGTATCAAGATTCAAATACCGAGTCAATCAACCAATAATGTACAAAACTAACAGACATATAAACACCGACAGAGTATATGGATCAATAATGTCAACTAACATATATAAGCCAGGCCGCTGTACTTTTTTTTGCTAGAAGAGCATCCTTTTTTTAGCGAAGCTAGTACAACGTCTTGGCCCTTTCCGATGCATGCCACTTAAGGTCCATCTATACTACTATTATTGCTGAATGTGCATTCAGCCTGATTGCCATATTTGTAGGTCTGGCATAGCATTCAAAATGAAATGTCTCCGAGTCTTATCAATTAATACAGACTAGTGCTAAAAAAATTACAAACCAAAAAACAAAAAACAGTTATTACATGATCTCTAGAACAAATGGTTTGATTGATTACATGAACAAACAACACAAAGGTTATTCAGCGATGGAAATAACATTTCACCTACGATTTACCAAGTGGGAATTTAATTTCCTTTTTTTCCTTCAGGACCTTAACAATGCGGTCAGTCTCAGCTTGCTTCATTTTGAAATCCACTAAATATTTAATGGTTGTCTTGAGTACTGCTTGTGACTTTGTAGTTTGCTTCCTCAACATGTCAACTTCATCTCAAGTGCAGAAGCAGAATCTCTTTCTACAAATAGTTTAGCCTCTAAAGCATCAGCAGTTGGCAATTCATGATGCATGATTGGGCCGGTGCCACTGCTGTGGGATGATACAGCGTCCATGGGGACCTCGCTCTTTGATCTTGGGCTAACCTTTTTTGCCGTTAAAGTTCCGATTGGATTCTGAAAAGTTGAAGTTAGCAAAACATCTCAACTGGGAGTTATAACAGCAAACCAGTTAAACAAACAAGGAATTAAAGATTTTCAATTGGATGCTGAAAAGTACTTATTAACATCATTGTAACCGGTTGTTGCGGCGGCGAAGCAGTTAAACAAACAAGTTTTGCAAAAGGTACCTGTTGTGGCATTGGAGTTTCTCTTGGATCCTGAAAAGTTGAGTAGCCAGTAACGTGATTAGAGCAACCGGTTGCAGCAGCAAAGTAGTTAAACAAACAAGTTTTGCAAAAGGAATCTGTTGTGACATTGGAGTTTCTCTTGGATCCTGAAAAGTTGAGTAGTCAAAAACTTGATTAGAGCAACAAGTCAACAGCAAACCTGTTACACAAATATATTTTTGAAAATGTACCTGTTGTGCAATTGGACTTCCAATTGGATCCTGAAAACTTGAAGTTGGTAAGATGATTACAGCAACAAGATACAGCAGCAAACCAGGTAAACAAGGAAGTTTCTAAAAACATACCTGTTGTGCCAACGGAGTTTCAGTTGGATCCTGCAAACTTGAATGTTATCAATCATAAATAAAGTGTTGCAAGAGCCATAAGAAACTAACATCAAACTAGTAAACCTAACCAGTTTTGGCAACGTATTTAATTACACATGAACTAGTAAAACTAACAAGTTCTTGGCAACATATTAAAGTAACAAGTCGGTACCGTTTACTAGCAACACAGACATCTGTAAATTTCTTTGATGTAAGCAAAATGATTCCAACACATATATAAGTTAAAAAGATGGTGTCCCTCATATAAACCTGACAGTTGTCCATCTATGAACATGGAAACATTACTAGTGCTACAAGTGATAACAGCAAACCATTTAAACAAACAGGGTATCAGAACGTAAATTACACGTGAATTCTGCTGCACCCTAGAAGTACATATACTAGCTATCTACATGCTTAAGTAGCTATTTAAGTTCAGGCAAACATGTAATTCTCAACAGTAAGTATCAAACATAGATAGGCGCAGTCTATAATAGGATTAACAGGCTATGGCATTATGTAATCAGTAGCAAACTAAATTAAGCCAAGCAACGTAATTGAACAATTTTGCAATAAGTGGTTAACTAAAATTCCGAGAAGCAGGTAACTGAACTTACGCTAGCTCTTTATACAGGCACACTTCAACTTCTTTTTCGCTTACAAGGTTCTACGAAGGAGTCCATGGCATCAATTGCTTGGATACGCAGTCCCAATACTTATTTCTTCCCACACTGCATTGGTAAGTCAAATGGTTAATCTGGTAAGATGGTGCGTCATTGATATGTTATATGAGGACGGGTAGTCAGACTAGTTGTAGCCACACACATCACACTGGCTTTTACTATCTATTTCATGCGATTACATTTGGCATATCGAGATCTAAGCAGTCTATAATAGGATGAAAAGACTGGCATCCTTCACATTATTGGCGAACTCAGTTCATAGAAACAAGCAATTCAACCATTCTGTGGGTAAATCAAAAGCGCCACTGGAATATTTTTCACTACCCCAATCATACACGCAAAAAGGGGCGACGCCACCGTAGGGGCTGGTATGGGCGGCCGCCTTGGGTGGCTGGAAAGTGTGCACCTAGTTTGAGTCGTCTAGGTTGGCCCAGGCTAGTTTTGTTCATCCCAGCGCACGAGCAGGCAATGTAAAAAATGAAGAAAAACGTTTCAATTTGGATGGGCCAATAACATAAGTGCAAGGCAGGCCTATAGCAGGCTCGTGGCCCAAACGAGCGCCTCCCATATCTATCGACAGCAGGAAAAATCCCAATTCGTTCGCTCCAGCCTCCAGTCTGGTTCGCTCCTAACCTAGCCACCGCTGGACAGACTGACACAACACTTCCTTGCGCCCTCGTTGGAGGGCGGTCGCCGGGCTTCAAGCGAATGGAAGGACAAGAAGATGATGATCCAACCCTAGGTGTAGCCTACGTGGGAGGCAGCGGCGGCAGCACGGGCATGGCATCGAGCTTGTGCAAACGGACAGTCACAGCTTGCAAGAGCAGCATGCGCAACGAGCAGGTACATCACATCCCTGATTATATCTAATTCAACTATTCAATTTCTAGCCAATAGTTAAACCTGACGGTGTTGTAAAACTGCTTGTATGTAGGGAATCTATGAGAAAATGAGACCAATTTCTGCTTATTTAATAACTCCCCCAATCAATACTGAACTGACTGAATCTGATGTATCTAATCAAGTTTCCGGTGCAAACATACAAGCTCATGTTGTTCTTGAGCCTGAAGTGTCTAATGAACAGACTGCTAATGAAGGATTTGATGCAAACATTTTACATGCTCCTGGTGATGAACATATAGTGCCTAATGAGGGATCTAATGCAAGCATTTTGCAAGCTCCCATTGAAGGATTTAGTGTCTAATGATGATCTGCTATGTTGAGAGAGACATGGAGATTTGCAGGCATTGATGACAAGCAAATTACTACATTTTCATGGCTTGAGGAAACGTCGAGGCCATCTACCAGAAAGTCCCCGTATCATGAAAACGTAGCATAAATGCTTTTCTAATCTGTTGTTTGAAACTATTGGCATACTTGTGCTGGATAGATATATTGATATGCAGTTTGTGCACTGGTTATAAGTGCAATTACACTTTGATATTTTCAGCGGGAGAACGAATAATTCAAGCAGGTACAGACCATGTTAGTAGTGCTTGTACACCATGTTGCATTTTGTATTTTTGGTGCTTACATCATTTAGTATTTTATAATCTGAACTACTTTGGATCATTAGCTAGTTTTCAAAGTGCATGTAGCTTCACATTTCTCAAGTTATGTTGATTTCCGGAGTGCAAGTGCCTTCGTATTTTTTAATTTAAATGTTCGCCCCTGGTAACTTGAATTCGTGGATCCGCCACTGCACACAAATCATACACGCACGCCAGTACGAATTAAATAAAATGCAGGGACTTACGCTAGCTCGTTGTACAGGCTCACTACAGCTCTGCTTGCGCTTGAGATGTTCCATGTACAAGTCCATGTTACCACTTGCTTGGATGTGCAGGCCTTATGCTCCTTGCATCCCCCTCTGCATTTTTGACACGGCGAATGGTTGATCAAATAAGAGGAATCGACCTTGCTGTTGTACCAGAGGACAGATACTTACAAGGTTATACGGGTGTGCAGGATGTGTACCAGACCCTGTAGCGCCGTCATGCTTCGCTTAAAAATGGTTTTGCTTGTTTCAGATGATATGTTCAAAAGAAATAAGAGTTAAAGTCAGAGTTGCATAGGCGTGTAAGCTAAGAGAGCAGTGAAAGGATATCCAAACATCGTCGGAACAGTGCACAAGGGAGTGATGTGTGGATACCTAGTTCGGGCCGGTGTTTGGGCATGCTCGCCTAGCTAGAGTGCGGGTCACTTCAGAGCCGTTGAGGCTAATGCACCGGCGTTGGCTGGCCACGCACGCATGTAGATCTTGAGTGGCAGCGGAGCGCTATGATGCGGTGGACGAGACCGTTGGTGAAGCCCCAACGGCCTCGGGGGCGGAGGTGCGACGATGTGCTTGGTGAAGTAGCCTCGGTGAGGTGGGAGACGGCGTCGGTGAAACGCACCTGATGCGGTGGAAGTCGGTGTCTGTGAGGCACGTCGGTTGTGGCGGCCGACGTTGTCGGTGGACCACCTAGAGCGGTGGACGAGGGCGTAGATGAGGTAGCTCCGGTGCGGTGGTGAAGCGCGACCGTCATCTTCATCATCGTCGTCCGGCACAGAGGTGGGGAAAGAGACGAGACGAGGGGAGATTCGAACTTTACTTGGGTTGGCGGAGAATTAGGGATTTGAGGAATCTGGCGCGGAAGGGGACGGTGGAGAATTGAGATTTCGCACGGCTGGAATTGGGGCTGCCAGATATTTCAATCCGAAATGTGGAAGCACAAACTTCTTTTATCGCCGTTCTTTTTTTGGGGGCGGGGGAGGAGGGGAGGGAGGTGGTGGGTAGCTAGGTGCTAAGCGTCCGTATGACACCGCGACCACCACGACACGGCACTGGTCTGCCTGGTGCGCCTACATTTGAGAATGCAAACAAATCTTCTTTCATTTGCAAACGAATCTGTATGTATTGATACCTCTCCAACGTATCTATAATTTATGAAGTATTCCTGCCGTTATTTTATCATTCTTGGATGTTTTACAATCATTTTATAGCAACTTTATATCATTTTTTGGGACTAACCTATTGACCCAGTGCCAAGTGCCAGTTGTTGTTTTTTCTTGTTTTTACATTGCAGGAAATCAATATTAAACGGAGTCCAAACACCACGAAACTTTTTGTGGATTTTTTACGGGCCAAAAGACTCCCGACGGGCCAGAGCAGCACCTGGGGGGTGCCCCGAGGGGGGCACAACCCACCAGGGCGCGCCAGGCCCCCCTGGCGCGCCCAGGTGGATTGTGCCCACCTCGGTGGCCTCCCGCACCCCCTCTTTACACTATAAATTCCCAAATATTCCGAAACCCTTCGGGGTTAACCTAGATCAGAAGTTCCGCTGCCGCAAGGCTCTGTAGCCACCGAAAACCAATCTAAACCCCGTTCCGGCACCCTGCCAGAGGGGGGAATCATCTCCGGTGGCCATCTTCTCATCATCCCGGCGGCCACCACGATGAGGAGGGAGTGGTCCACCCTCGCGGCTGAGGGTTTGTACCAGTAGCTATGTGTTTAATCTCTCTCTCGTGATCTATATCATGGGCTTTGTTAACATAGATGGATCATATGATGTTTCTCCCCCCTATACTACTCTTGTTGTGACGAATTGAATCTTTACCCTTTGAAGTTTTGTCATGTTGGATTGAATGTTCAGATTTGGGAACACATGATGTATGTCTTGCGGTATGAAAACTTGAGGTGACAATGAGGTATCGTATTGATTCACTTGATATACGTTATGGTACTCAACTTGCGGATTCCCGCGGTGATATTGGGGTAATCTTTGCATAGGGGTTGATGCACATTTTTATTATCTTTTCTTCGATAGAAACTTTGGGGTCTCCTTATAGTTCTTTGTGTGGATTGAGTATTAGGAATATGAATTTACTTTGGTGTTATCTTAGTACGAACTCTTGATTAGATCGATCGGAAAAGAATAGCTTGCGTTATTCTAGTACGAACTCTAGGATAGATCGAACGGAAAGAATAGATTTGAGGTGGTTTCGTACCCTACAAACAATTTCTATATTTTGTTCTCCACTAATAGGAACTCGGGAGTAATTCTTCATTGCACTTTGAGGGATAATCGTATGATCCAACTATGTTAGCAATGTTGGGAGGTTGCACTACGAAAGTACGGACCCTAGGCCTTGTTTCTAAGCATTGCAATACCGTTTGTGCTCACTTTTGTTACTTGCTACCTTTCTGTTTTTTTATTGTTCCTACTACAAAAATAAATATCTACTTTCATTATTACACTTTTATCACCATCTCTTCGCCGAACTAGTGCACCTATACAATTTTCCATTGTATTGGGTGTGTTGGGGACACAAGGGATTTCTTGTATTTGGAAGCAGGGTCGTTTGAGAGAGACCATCTTCATCCTACACCTCTCACGGATTGATAAACCTTAGGTCATCCACTTGAGGGAAAATTGCTACTGTCCTACAAAACTCTACACTTGGAGGCCCAACACGTGTCTACAAGAATAAAGTTGTGTATTAGACATCAAGCTCTTTTCTGGCGCCGTTGCTGGGGAGGTGAGTGCATGAAGGTATATCTTCAGATCTAGCAATTGAATCTTTTAGTTTCTTGTTTATCACTAGTTTGGTTTATAAAAGAAAACTACCAAAAATGGAATTGAGGTTGCATCATATTATTGATCATCTTTACAATATCTTTCCTGAAAATGATGGATCGGAAAATTGTTCTCTGTTTTTAGAACAAGAAGTCAATAAAATGTTTGGCACAAAATATTTTAATGATGAGCATGATTGCAATGTTGTTAGTATGAACTCTTTGAATATTCATGATGCTAATGATATGCAAAGCCATAAGCTTGGGGATGTTATATTTGATGATTATGATATTTTTAGTCCCCCAAGTTTTGATGAGAAAATTTATTATGATGATTGCATGCCTCCTATTTATGATGATTATATTGACGAGAGTTGATTTGGAGAGGTCATGCCTTTGTTTAGTGATGAATCCACTATTTTGGAGGAGGTTGCAATTGATTATGACAACAAAGTTCCTATATATGATGATTATGGTGATGACATGTATACTATATTGAATAATCATAACCATGAAACTTGTCATCATGATTTTAATTTTCAATCCCATGATAGCTATTTTGTTGAGTTTGCACCCACTACTATTCATGAGAATAAATTTGCTTATGTGGGGAGTAATAAAATTCCTATGCTTGTGGATCATGGAAAGAATGCTTTATTTGATAGATATATTGTTGAATTCATTCATGATGCCACTGAAAATTATTATGAGAGAGGAACATATGCTTCTACATAATGCAATAATATCAAATTTCCTCTCTATGTGTTGAAAACCTTGAAGTTTTGCTTGTTTTACCTCCCTATGCTCGTTGATTATTGTTCCCATAAGTTGTTTGCTCACAAAATCCCTATGCATAGGAAGTGGGTTAGACTTAAATGTCCTAGTCATGTGCTTCATGATGCTCCCGTTATGTTTCAATTCTTATGTTTTATGTGAGCATCATTGAAATCATCATGCCTAGCTAAAAGGCATTAAAGAAAAGCACTTGTTGGGAGAGAACCCAACACTTTTAGCTACTGTTTTTGTGTGTTCATGATTAGGCTACTGTAGTAATCATGTTTTATAGCTTTTGTTTCAATAAAGTGCCAAGTAAAGCCTTTGGGATAGTGTGGATCATAGTTGACTTGATTATGTGCAAAAACAGAAACTTTTGCATCCAGTGCAGAAATTCTTATATTTTACTGGAACGTGGAAAAATTCTGATATTTTTACAGATGATGGTAT
Organism: Triticum aestivum; assembly: GCF_018294505.1. Lineage (NCBI taxonomy): Eukaryota > Viridiplantae > Streptophyta > Magnoliopsida > Poales > Poaceae > Triticum > Triticum aestivum. The sequence goes on along the minus strand of NC_057799.1, from coordinate 467,498,380 downwards.
AAAAATTGTCTACGTTGTCCTAATTTTTTAGAATTTTTGGAGTTACGGAAGTATGACCTTAATTCAGATCTTTACATACTGTTCTATTTTTGATAGATTCTGTTTTCAATGCATAGTTTGCTTGTTTCCTAGTTTCTATGGCTTATTTTGCTCATTATAAATTGTGGAAATGATTAGGTACAGTAGGCTTTGTGTGAGAACAATTACGAATCTTGTCTTTGACAGTATCAAAGTGAATGATTTGTCTTTATCATACTAACCCATCTCACGAAGTTCCGTTAAGTTTTGTGTGATTGAAGTTTTCAAGTTTTGGGTGAGATATCGATATGAGGAGAATAAGGAGTGACAAGACCCTAAGCTTGAGGATTCCCAAGGCACCCCAAGGTAATATTTAAGGAAGATCGAAGCAACCAGGCTTGGGGATGACCGGAAGGCATCCCCTCTTTCGTCTCCAACATTATGGGTAACCTCACTTGGAGCTATGTTTTCATTCATTACATGATATGTGTTTTTCTTGGAGTGTCATATTATTTTACTAGGATTTGCTTGCTGTTATTTAAAATAATGTTTTTCATCTTTTATTTCAATAAAATTGTCAAGTGTAGCCTTTGCCATGCTTATTTTGCAAATCTACATGTTGCTGTTTCAAAACAGGAAGTTTACCGTTGTTCCAAAAATCCCCTAGAAAAGTGAGAATGTGATAAAATGTTTAAATTTTTTGCAAAATAAGCTATGATAAATTTTCTACAGTGTTTTAAACTTTCCTAATTTTTGGAGTTGAATAAGTATTGATACTCTTGCATTCTTTATAGACTGTACTGTTTTGGCAGATTGCTGTTATGTTTGCATTGTTTGCATATGTTTGCTTGTTCAATGATTCTATTTGAGGATAGGAGTATTAAATATGCAAAGGCATTTAGTATGCAATGTTTAATAATAATTTTAGTGATTTCCTACAGTAGAGAATGACAAGGTTTTTGCATTGGTTTATACTAACTTATCTCACGAGTTCCTGTTGAGTTTTGTGTGGATGAAGTTTTTGAGATTTAGGAAAATCGTGATATGAGAGGAATTAAGGAGACACAAAAGCTCAAGCTTGGGGATGCCCAAGGCACCCCAAGATTATATTTCAAGAAGTCTCAAGCATCTAAGCTTGGGGATGCCCTGGTAGGCATCCCACCTTTCTTCTTCAACAATTATCGGTTAGTATCGGTTGAGCCTAAGTTTTTGCCTCTTCACATGAGTTGTGCTATCCTTGGAATGTCATTTTATTTTGTTTTGCTTGCTGTTTTAATAAATTACATAGATCTGAAAGTTTTTAAATAAAATAGAGTCCTCACATAGTTGCCAGGGAGGCTAGGTAAGCGGCACTCACATCCTATCAACGAAGTTCTTTCTATGGAATTGCTCTAGTGCTTCACTTATATATATTTTTTAGCATGGTGTGCTTTAGTATTTTTGAAGAAATTCTCTCTTGCTTCACTTAAATTAATTTGAGAGAAAGAAATATTATGCTCATGATCTTCACTTATATCTTTTTGGAGTAGCTTGTCATTTACTCTTGTGCTTCATTTATATCATATGAATAAATTGTTGAATAAACTGGATGTCATGAAGTTGAAATCATATATATACCTATACTAATTAGAGACTCCCTAAAAATTACCACGTTAATTAGAAATTACGAGCCGTTGATCTGGTGGGACCGAGTTATTATGGTGGAGATTAACCCAATTAACCCATGTAATTTTGCTTAACTATGTGCTTAATTCTGCAAAAAAATGCTTTGGAGGTCCATGGTCCTTTTCCTCATGGTTGTCGTTCTCCCGTATCCCTAACCTCACGAAGCCCACCATCCCACTCATCCCCTACCATGGATGGCGCCGCCGCCCTGCTCCTGACTGTTGTCGTCGGTCCATTTCCCATCTGCCGCCACTGTCCACCGCTATCCACTACATCCAGCCTCTGTCGCATCCCACCGCCTCCACCACCACCATGAACCATCTCTCTTCCTGGTCCTCTCTCCTGGACCTTCACATGGCAGCGGATGCTTCCGGTGGCGTGTGGCGACGCGACCGGTGGAGGGAACAGGGCTAAGGCCGACTGCGTCCCGTTCATCGATCTGTGCCCACCTCATGTTCCTCCTCTCCATCGTATGTCACGTCCCCAGTTACTCCTCTCTTGAGATGATGCTTATAGGCGACAATAATGGTGTCCTATTGTGCCCCTCCACACTTGGGACCACCGAGGCGCGAAAGTATTCAGAGAAGATCGCGCTCCCTGTAGAAAATTCGGCCGTGTTCTAAGTGGCTACCCAGCAAGGTAATTTTCTGCTCTGAAGTTATCTCATGGAATGTGGGTGGAATGGATTGGCGGATGTGCTAGGTAGAGTGCCACTGGATGGCCATGTTAGTGGGCAGAATCTCCTCTCCTGCACACACGAACTTGGGTTTGGCAAGGAACTGGGTCGATACTGCTATCCTTTGGCTTTGCAATGGTGATTTAGGTAGTTTTGTTTTTTCGAATCATGGTGGTTTAGTTAATTTGTTAACAGGCGCTTCAGTTAGGACTAATAGTCAAGAGTGGTCAACTGGATTGAACTTAACAGAGGACAATGCAATTTTGTTATAATTGGTGCTTTAGTTAGTTTTAATGAAATGGTTCATTGGCTCAACTCCTATTTAGCTTACTATAGTATAGTCGTGTGGATTGTCGGTGATGAATAATATCCAATGCATTGTTTCCTATTGCCCAGTGTTCTACAGTTAAATATGCAGAACTTGAGCTTTGTTTGCCAAGAAAATGTCTGTTAATTCCCACGAGTAATTCATTCCCCGTCCAAGTATTTATATACAATCATTGATACTTCATTTGTTTATGCTGCAGAGACATGGTCACATGGATGATTATCATCTTTTGGCTAAAGCATGTTAATTGACTGAAGAAATAGTACTGCACCTATGACTATGATCGTAGATATCCAGTCCTGATTTTTGAGGACCAGTTTAGGATGTGATCATTTGTGCGGATTCAAAGCTGCTTGACATGATTTTTACTAATCTGAATGTCGGGCATAAGCAATGTTAAGTAGGCTTCATTGAATTCTTAATAAGGAAATTACACAATATGATGTGTCTATGAAAGGATCGAGAAGAGGTGTCTAGAGGGGGGGTGATTAGACACTGAGTACCAAAAAGTTGCAGTTTTTGACTTCTTTACGTTGGAGTGGAATTTAGGCACAAGTTTAACAGTCACAACACATAACAAGCAAGCATGCAAGGAGTATATGAGTAGCGGAAAGTAAAGCATGCAACTTGCAAGAATGTAAAGGGAAGGGATTGGAGGATTCAAACGCAATTTGGAGACACGGAGATTTTTGAGCCGTGGTTCCGATAGGTGGTGCTATCGTACATCCATGTTGATGGAGACTTCAACCCACGAAGGGTAACGGTTGCGCGAGTCCACGGAGGGCTCCACCCACGAAGGGTCCACGAAGAAGCAACCTTGTCTATCCCACCATGGCCGTCGCCCACGAAGGACTTGCCTCACTAGCGGTAGATCTTCACGAAGTAGGCGATCTCCTTGCCCTTACAGACTCCTTGGTTCAACTCCACAATCTTGTCGGAGGCTCCCAAGTGACACCTAGCCAATCTAGGAGACACCACTCTCCAAGAAGTAACAAATGGTGTGTTGATGATGAACTCCTTGCTCTTGTGCTTCAAATGATAGTCTTCCCAACACTCAACTCTCTCTCACAGGATTTGGATTTGGTGGAAAGAAGATTTGAGTGGAAAGCAACTTGGGGAAGGCTAGAGATCAAGATTCAAATGGTAGGAATGGAATATCTTGGTCTCAACACATGAGTAGGTGGTTCTCTCTCAGAAAATATAAGTTGGAAGTGTAGGTTTGTTCTGATGGCTCTCTCCACGAATGAAGAGGAGCTGGAGGGGTATATATAGCCTCCACACAAAATCTAACCGTTACACACAACTTGCCAAACTCAGTGGGACCGAATTGAGAAACTCGGTTGGACCGATTCAGCAAATCTAGTGACCGTTAGGATTTTCGGTGGGACCGACATGCAACTCGGTAGGACCGATATGGTTAGGGTTAGGGCATAACGTAATCTCGGTGAGACCGATTACACAAACTCGGTGGGACCGATTTTGGTAATAAGCTAACCAGAGAGTTGGTCAGGCAAACTCGGTAGGACCGATTACACAAACTCGGTGGGACCGATTTTGGTAATAAGTTAACCAGAGAGTTTGCATTGTAATCTCGGTAGTACCGATTGCTCAAACTCGGTGAGACCGATTTTGGTAATGGACATACACAGAGAGATTACAATCCCATCTCGGTGAGACCGAGATCCCTATCGGTGAGACCGATTTGCCTAGGGTTTGTGGCAGTGGCTAAGACATCTGAACTCGGTGGCGCCGGATAGAAAGAATCGGTGGGGCCGAGTTTGACTTATGGTTTAGGTCATATGTGGATGTGAGAAAGTAGTTGAGGGCTTTGGAGCATATCACTAAGCACTTTGAGCAAGCAAGCCATTAAGCAACACCTCATCCCCTCTTGATGGATTGGCTTTTCCTATAGACTCAATGTGATCTTGGATCACTAAAATAAAGAATGTAGAGTCTTGAGCTTTGAGCTTGAGCCAATCCTTTGTCCTTAGCATCTTGAAGGGGTCTCACATCCTTTAGTCCATACCACTCTATTGTTGAACTTGTCTAAAACATACTAGGTAAAAGTGTTAGTCCAACAAGAGATATGTTGCCATTAATTACCAAAATCACCCAGGGAGCACTTGTGCTTTCAATCTCCCCCTTTTTGGTAATTGATGACAACATACATCAAAGCTTTAGATAAAGATATAGAGAATAGCAAGTAAAGCTTTGGAAAGACATGTAACATGCATATGCTCCCCCTACATGTATGCAATCATGTGAATATGGAATATAGAAGCATGTGAGAGCATAACCATGATAGAGTAGGCAATGTGTTACATGTATCTTGGCTATATGCATCAGAGCAAAAGATGTGAATGTACGTTCATGCTTATGAGTCCTTCTTGCAAACAGTATATACATCAGCAAGAATTCCTCATACACATGACTGTGATGCATATACTTACCTTGTGGTCTTGAGTTGGCTTAGGATGGAATGAACCTGCGTAAACAAGGTTAGATAACACAGATACACCTACTAGCCAGAGCAAATACAAGAAACCACCAGAGTACCAAGACTGGGATGACATGTAGAGAATGAGTACTGAGTACCACATTGGATTTTAGACATGTCCCGAAAGGTAAAGATGTGCAATGAATTTAAGGATTCTTTCCCTTAGAAGTCTTGCTCCCCCTGAATCTAGCATGGGATACTGGGAGAAGATAGGGAACAGAAGATCAGAGCTCAAACAGAAAATCAGAGCTCAAGGAAACAAATAAACAGAGCTAATTGCAAATGAGCACATATGAACATGTATTTCCCCTCAAGAAGACATGTGGCATCTCTCCTCTTGAACACAAAGCATCTGGGATCCTTGAAGATTACTCTCTCCTTGAGTGTTCTCTCCCCCTAGAGATATGATTAAGCTTTGATGTGATCTCTCTCTCCCCCTTTGACATCAATTTCCAAGAAGGGCCTTCTGGAATTTGTCATGAATGGGTTTGGTCCTTGAGTCACAGCACAAAGCACTAAGGTAAATGTGATGCTTGTAGAGGACAAGATTCATTGAGTGGAGCTGGATCAGAAGTAATGCAGGAATAAATGGCAAAATGCCTTTCTTGTAGTGAAATCGGTGGCACCGAGTGGTATGCTTCGGTTGCACCGAAAGAATTCGGTTAGACCAAAAACAAGAGACCGGTGTGACTGAGTTCATCACAGAGAAAACACTTGTCACCTCAGCTCACTTAGACAAGTAAGATCTCACAAGGATTTGCAAGGAATTAACTGAAAGATTTGCAAAGAATTGGATGCGGGGAATGCAGAACAAATAGAAAAGAAATCTAGATGAAGTTTTTTTTGAAAGGGCGAACAGATATGCAAGAGAGAAATGCAAGAGCACAGAAAAGAACACAAGAGAACTTCATCTAGAATTGGTCGGCGACAAAGTCAACTATGTTAGAGTATATTGACTTAGGAGTCAAGTGAGTTCACTTGATCATAGGTCATACTCATAGTTTAAGCTCAGAATGGGGTTAATCATCTTGATGTATTCACATCTTATCGAGTTCCTCTAACTCATGACTTGGAGTAAAGCTTCTCTAAGATGGAATAACATACCTTGGGTGGTGGTGTTGATTGTGATCATGTAGTTGAACTTGTGTGGGTTGCTCAAGGTTGATGTAGCTCATCAAGAGTTGGGAGCACCACTTGGAATTTGAGTTCATCTACCTACATGGGTTAGTTTTTGCAAGGAAGAGCACTTGTGTATCCAAAATGACAATCATGAAATTCAACATAGAATTTTCCAAAGGATATGTTTGAATGGTTTCATGCTTCCTTGGCTTCAGCCACCGTTGTGTAGAGACTTGGCGATGTAGAGATTGCTCAAGATGTGAGTGAGTTGCAATCTCATAGACTTAGATTCATCCAAGTTCCTACATGGATTAGATAACATGCAAGGTGCAAATATATCCAAGACATAACATTATCATCATAAGAGAAATATCAAGGATTAGTCATAAGCTCATGTCTTGCATGTATCCAATGGAGTTCCTACTCCAAGTTTGAAGCATCAATGATGTTCAATTCACCCCTTAACCTGCAAAACACTTTCTCGTCAAGTTGTTTAGTGAATATATCAGCTAATTGCTTTTCGGTGCGAACATGCTTAAGATTAATGTCCCCTTTGGCAACATGATCTTGAATGAAATGATGACGAACTTCAATATGCTTAGTTCGAGAGTGTTGCACGGGATTATGAGCAATCTTGATAGCACTCTCATTGTCACAAAGTAATGGAACATGTTTCACATATATCCCATAATCTTTAAGAGTTTGGGTCATCCAAAGTAATTGAGCACAACATGAACCAGCGGCAATGTATTCCGCTTCGGCGGTGGATAAGGATACCGAGTTTTGTTTCTTGGAAGACCAAGACACAAGAGATCTACCAAGAAATTGACAAGTACCCGAAGTGGACTTTCTATCAACCTTCTCACCGGCATAGTCCGAGTCGGAGTAGCCAACAAGATCGAAAGAGGCTCTCTTTGGATACCAAATGCCAAAGTTTGGTGTATGGATTAAGCATCTCACTATCCTTTTCACAGCCTTAAGATGACATTCTTTAGGAGCAGCTTGACATCGTGCACACATGCACACACTTAGCGTGATATCGGGACGTGAAGCACATAGATATAACAATGAACCAATCATAGAGCGATAAACCTTTTGATCAACCGGTTCACCATCTTTGGTCAAATCAAGATGTCCACTAGTAGGCATGGGTGTAGTCATACCTTTGCATTCTTGCATATTGAACTTCTTGAATAAGTCCTTGGTGTACTTCGTTTGAGAGACAAAGGTACCTTCCTTAGTTTGCTTGATTTGCAAACCGAGAAAGAATTTGAGTTCACTCATCATAGACATCTCAAACTTCTCCGACATTAGATTTCCAAACTTCTCACTAAAATGAGGGTTAGTTGATCCAAATATAATATCATCGACATAAATTTGGCATACAAATAGTTCTCCGTTGACCCTTTTAGTAAAAAGTGTAGAATCTATTTTTCCAATTTCAAAGCCTTTTTCAATAAGGAACTTGGTCAAGCATTTATACCACGCTCTAGGAGCTTGTTTAAGACCATAAAGGGCTTTGTGAAGTTTGTAAACATGATTAGGTTTCTTAGGATTAACAAAGCCGGGAGGTTGCTTAACATAAACTTCCTCCTCTATTTCACCATTTAGAAAAGCACTTTTAATGTCCATTTGGTACAAGGTGATATCATGATGATTAGCATAGGCAAGTAAGATGTGAATGGACTCAAGTCTAGCAACGGGAGCATAAGTCTCACCGTAGTCCATACCTTCGACTTGTGTGTAGCCTTGGGCGATGAGACGTGCTTTGTTGCGAACTACTTGTCCATCTTCATCTTGCTTGTTGCGAAACACCCATTTGGTACCGATGATGTTGTGGTTGTTGTCGGGCTTCTCAACCAATGTCCAAACTTGATTTCTCTCAAAGTTGTGTAGCTCTTCATGCATAGCGTTTATCCAATCCGGATCTTCCAATGCTTCTTCAACCTTCATAGGTTCAATGCTAGAGATGAATGAATAATGTTCACAAAAGTTAGCTAAACGAGTTTTAGAGCGAGTGATTCTCCCGGTTTGGATATCGTTGTAGATTTGCTCGACGGGATGGTCTTTAGCAATTCTTGCTCGAACTCGTGAAAGCTTTTGCTTGGGTCTTGGTTGAACATCTCCTTCATCTCGTTCTTCTTCTCGGTCTTCTTCATTGTTGGCGTTGTCGTTCTCTTGTCGTTGTGGAGAAGGAGGTTGTCGACGTTCGTCTTGGTGCACTTCCTCGTTTTCTTCATCTTGGTATGTCCCACTTGTGGATACTTCCATATCCACTCTTGGTTCACCTTGTCGTGAGGTAGAAGCTTCCACTTGGACGGACGAGGTGCTCTCCTTCACCTCCGTTGGGCGAATCTTGCCAATAGACAAGTCTTGGATTGCTTCTGAGGGATCTTTGTCTCCTACATCAATTGGCAATTGCTCTACTTGCGAGCCGTTAGATTCATCAAAGTTCACATCTACCGTTTCTTCAACCTTTCGGGTGAAATTGTTGTAGACACGGTATGTGTGAGTGTTTGAGCCATAACCAAGTAGGAAACCTTCATGAGACTTAGGAGCAAATTTAGAACGACGATGCTTATCAAGAATGTAGCATTTTGAGCCGAATACTCGAAAGTATCCAACTTGGGGTTTGTTACCGGTGAGAAGCTCGTATGCCGTCTTGCCGAGTAGCTTGTGAAGATACAAGCGATTTGTTGCATGACAAGCTGTCTCAACCGCTTCCGCCCAAAAATGCTTCGGCGTCTTGTACTCATCAAGCATCGTTCTCGCCATTTCGATGAGCGTCCGGTTCTTCCTCTCAACAACTCCATTTTTTTGAGGTGTGTACGTAGCCGAGAACTCATGTGAGATCCCTTCTTCGTCAAGAAAGGTGTCCACATTTGCGTTCTTGAACTCCGTTCCATTGTCGATGCGAACCTTCTTGATCTTCACTTCGAATTGATTTTGGGCCTTCCTAGCGAACTTTTTGAAGATCTTTTGGACCTGCGATTTGTCATTGAGAAAGAATACCCACGTAAATCTTGAAAAATCATCAAATATAACTAAACCAAAAGAATTTCCACCGAGACTTTTGTAGGCGTTGGGACCAAAAAGATCCATGTGAAGTAGCTCGAGTGGCCTCCTTGTGGTCATGATGTTCTTCACGGGATGCCTCCCTCCAACTTGTTTACCTGCCTGACAAGCGCTGCAAAGTCTATCCTTATCAAATATGACATCGTTAACGCCAAGGATATGATTTCCTTTAATAAGCTTGTCAAGGTTTCGCATGCCAACATGACCTAATCGTTTATGCCATAACCAGCCTTTAGAGGATTTAGCAATAAAGCAAGTTCTAGGTTGAACCTTTTTAGTGAAATCAACAATGTAAAGATCACCTCTACGAAACACTTGGCAATCTACTTCAGTAAATAGGACATTGAAACCGAAATCTACAAGTCTAGATACTGAAAGTAAGTTGTATCCAAGAGATTCAACGAGCATGACATTTTGTATGGAGCTATCATGTGAGATGGCCACCTTACCGAGGCCAACCACCTTACCCTTTGAGTTATCACCAAAAGTGACATATTTCGAGGGCCGTCATTTTCAGCAAGCTCACGAAACATATCTTTATCTCCGGTCATGTGATCGGTACATCCACTATCAAGCCCATTCCTTTCCTCCTGCCATATATCCCCGAAGATTTGCCATAAGACCAAAGTGTCTCATTGCATCATCAAGATCAAAGTCACCATCATCATCCTCGTCATAGTATCCATGTTCAACATCGTCATGTGGTGGATCAATTCCTAGAGAGGGTGATTCGTTAGAGTGAGTTTGACAATGATCCTTTTTATGAATTTTAATAGCTTCGGAAATAATATCACTAATAATTCCAACATCTCCTTTGGCACGCATAAGGTTTGTAAGCTCAAATAGACAATCACCAAACTTAGGATTATTGGAATTCATCTTACTCAAGGCAATAGACTTATGGAGAATTTCATCCACATTTTTCAAGGAATAATCTGGAGAACGTTCCTCAAGAAATTTCCATATAGTGTAGGCACACTCAAGAGTAGGCAAACATCCAATCAAGTTTCTAGGCAAGCCTCTAGTGATAAGATTAACAGTTCTAAGATTGCGAATCATGTCAATTGACTCATCAAGGGTAGGATGCATAGGATCAACATGAGGTGCACAAGGGCTAGCAAGGTACTTGTTCAAATGATATTCATTTAAAATCACAAGCATCTCATTTTTCACTCATGAAAATACTCTCCATCAAGTATAGGCACTCTATGTCTAAGACTCCCCAAAGTAGACTCATCCATCTTCCTCCAATGGTGTTTAAACCAAAGCAATGGAGACCAGAGCTCTGATACCAATTGAAAGGATCGAGAAGAGGTGTCTAGAGGGGGTGATTAGACACTAAGTACCAAAAAGTTGCAGTTTTTGACTTCTTTACGTTGGAGTGGAATTTAGGCACCAGTTTAACAGTCACAACACATAACAAGCAATCATGCAAGGAGTATATGAGCAGCGGAAAGTAAAGCATGCAACTTGCAAGAATGTAAAGGGAAGGGATTGGAGGATTCAAACGCAATTTGGAGACACGGAGATTTTTGAGCCGTGGTTCCGATAGGTGGTGCTATCATACATCCACATTGATGGAGACTTCAACCCACGAAGGGTAACAGTTGCGCGAGTCCACGGAGGGCTCCACCCACGAAGGGTCCACGAAGAAGCAACCTTGTCTATCCCACCATGGCCGTCGCCCACGAAGGACTTGCCTCACTAGCGGTAGATCTTCACGAAGTAGGCGATCTCCTTGCCCTTACAAACTCCTTGGTTCAACTCCACAATCTTGTCGGAGGCTCCCAAGTGACACCTAGCCAATCTAGGAGACACCACTCTCCAAGAAGTAACAAATGGTGTGTTGATGATGAACTCCTTGCTCTTGTGCTTCAAATGATAGTCTCCCCAACACTCAACTCTCTCTCACAGGATTTGGATTTGGTGGAAAGAAGATTTGAGTGGAAAGCAAGTTGGGGAAGGCTAGAGATCAAGATTCAAATGGTAGGAATGGAATATCTTGGTCTCAACACATGAGTAGGTGGTTCTCTCTCAGAAAATAGAAGTTGGAAGTGTAGGTTTGTTCTGATGGCTCTCTCCACGAATGAAGATGAGCTGGAGGGGTATATATAGCCTCCACACAAAATCTAACCGTTACACACAACTTGCCAAACTTTGTGGGACCGAATTGAGAAACTCGGTCGGACCGATTCAGCAAATCTAGTGACCGTTAGGATTCTCGGTGGGACCGACATGCAACTCGGTAGGACCGATATGATTAGGGTTAGGGCATAACATAATCTCGGTGAGACTGATTACACAAAATCGGTGGGACCGATTTTGGTAATAAGCTAACCAGAGAGTTGGTCAGGCAAACTCGGTAGGACCGATTACACAAACTCGGTGGGACCGATTTTGGTAATAAGTTAACCAGAGAGTTTGCATTGTAATCTCGGTAGTACCGATTGCTCAAACTCGGTGAGACCGATTTTGGTAATCGACATACACAGAGAGATTACAATCCCATCTCGGCGAGACCGAGATCCCTATCGGTGAGACCGATTTGCCTAGGGTTTGTGGCAGTGGCTAAGACATCTGAACTCGGTGGCGCCGGATAGAAAGAATCGGTGGGGCCGAGTTTGACTTATGGTTTAGGTCATATGTGGATGTGAGAAAGTAGTTGAGGGCTTTGGAGCATATCACTAAGCACTTTGAGCAATCAAGCCATTAAGCAACACCTCATCCCCTCTTGATAGTATTGGCTTTTCCTATAGACTCAATGTGATCTTGGATCACTAAAATAAAAAATGTAGAGTCTTGAGCTTTGAGCTTGAGCCAATCCTTTGTCCTTAGCATCTTGAAGGGGTTTCACATCCTTTAGTCCATGCCACTCTATTGTTGAACTTGTCTGAAACATACTAGGTAAAAGTGTTAGTCCAACAAGAGATATGTTGCCATTAATTACCAAAATGACCCAGGGAGCACTTGTGCTTTCAGTCTACCATAGTATTAGTGTTGTTTGAAGAATTTCTTCTTCTTACCAATTAGGCAGATGCTTTAACTATCGATGCAGACCCTGTGCCGGATGTTCATCAGCAACGCCAGTCAGGGGTTCAGGCTCCTGTGGAACTCATGGGATCAGTCATATGAACCTCATGTATTTGATAGTTTTCTCCATCACTTTTATGCCTTCAACTACAGATAATTAAGGCTACCCCACAAGTTCATTGAGATTTGTTTTTTATAGGACTTGGATTAGTAATCACCAACAATATTGTTATTGCTTCTTATATATACTTTCAGTTCTAATTAAATTTCAGATTTTCTTTATGCTGTACTACTAAACTGTGTGTTCTAAACCAAAGATGACATCTGCGTCTTTTTATGCATGCATGTTTCAAGACAATATATCTAATATGTAGTATATGGAAAGGTACCTAAAATATTAGCTTATATTGCCAACTCTTGAAAATATACGATCCTTTTACATTTTTTTGCCATGAACCTGGGGAGCTTGGCACGGAGTATGGTGTCAATAATCAGTATATACCAGGACAATATTCAACAATGACGTTTCTTGCCTCAATACTTCCTTCACCACCAATCTAGCCGCAAACTCTGTTTCTCCTTCAATGTAGGTCCACAAAGGTTGTGCTTTCTGTGCATCTAAAAGTAAGGTTACTATCATAATTACAGTAAAGCTTCTTCTCTATTCAAATTGAATTTGATAAGCAACAAAGTCCTTTGTGTCATGCTTCAGTTATATGGCTCGAGCTAGCCAAACCTGAAATGTTCGGTGAAGATTCAAAGTACATCTAGATTACTTTGTGTTGCCCACAATCCTATTACTTGATTTTTTTTGCTAACTATCTCTATGGATAAATCTGCAAGATGATGCAAAGAAGTTGCATGCAGATAGGCTGCGTACAGACATGCATGGTGTAAGTTTATACCAATTTTACAACATTGAGATTTGTTCAGATACTTCTAAGCAGTGCTCTAGCAGAACGGTGCTACATTTCCTTACTGTTGTTGCCAAATATTTGTTTTGTGGCATATCAGGACTGGACGGCATCATTCTAACGACCTCACCCTGGGAGTCCACTTCTACACGGTCATGGCATCCGCCTCCACCAATTATCTAGAGGTAATTGATTTGGTGCCCTCCGTTGGATGAATGTAACATCCCAAAATCTTCCAAATTTTGGAATGTTAATATTTATTATTATTAAGTGGGCTGCTATGATTTTCAAGGGAATAAAAAAATAATACCTTTTTGTGTACTGTTTCAAAAAAATCGAGTTTGGATTTCTTCTCTTTTGGACTCTGATGGAATATTTTTGAAACCATATCCAATATTATGGAGTGAGAATCAAATGACTTTCTCAAACGTGGTGGACGAATATTTCATTTAAAAGTACTTTGAATTGTGAGTTCCATCTTATTTGGAGTTTTTGTGCCATTTAAATATTTCCAAATTATTCAAATAAATTTAATGAGAGGAGATAATGTGACTTCTCCAAAAATATATTTGGAAATATTTAATATGGCGCAATTATTCTTTTGTGAATTGCAAAACCCAAAAATTGATATATATTTTTTTGTGTAATTTAATTATGTCCATAAAGAATGTATTGTAGTTTGTGTAAACAAATAATTTTATTAAAATCTGAAACTATATTTTGTAGGCACCAAATTATAATTAGGTGTATGTGAACATTTATTTTTGTCCATTCAAAGTTTTTCTGCGCAACAAAGGTATTTAAAAAAAAACTACATCTATAGCCCATCTAAGGCCGAGCCCAGCGGCTCGTCTTCCACCTAGAGCTCTCGTACAGGCACATAAACATACACACACAGAACGGAAAACATGGCTGCCATTTTCTTCTCTTGCTCCATCAATCTTTCACCGTTTCAATTTGTCTTCAACACATAATTTATTCTCCACGAAACGTCGGATCCATTCAGGGAATTGAAACCTAATTTAGATGTGTTAATTGCCTGGAAACTCCTCCACTCGCACCATTAATGGGGGAATATAACTCGCCTTGGATCTCACCGAATCGGCATCCCTAGCACCTATAAGTAGGCACCTCAGGAGCACCTCGAATCACTACCTCTTCACACCCGAAACCCCTCCCTGTCTCGCCTTCCTCCATGGGCAATTGCTCGCCGGAGTTCGCCCTCAGCTGACCGCTTGCGACGAAGCTAGTACGGCTCTGGTAAGCCACTCGTCCCTCCACTTATTCCTTCGGATGAGTCTTGCTTGTGCGAACCTCCCTGACCACTTAAACCTCTCCAATCCGCAGCGGGAGCTCACAAACGGCGACGATCACATCCAACAAGAAACTCCGGCTAACTCCAGCGGGTTCACACGGCCTTCCGAGGACGAATTGGTCGTCTCCGAAGACATCACCTTCTTCTCTTCGTCGTGAGCTTCACCATCCACCCCTCGTACTCGCCGGAGCACGCCCGAGCCACCGACTTCTTCGTCACCAGCGACCAACTCCGGCAAGCCTCCTGTAAATTCCGTAATTTTTTTCAAAAAAAATATCCAAAGTTCGGAAATTCATATCTCCTAAACCGTATGTCCGATTTTAACAAATAAGATATCCCCTGATTCGTTGGCACCTCTAGTTTATTATAAAAATATATAATATAACTTTTGGACAAATTAAAATTTAGTTTTGATTTAAATGGTAATTTGAGTATTTTTGCTATATCTTTTATTCTGTAAATCTTATAAAAATGTTATATATAAGAAAGTTGGACCTTTGGACCTGAACTTTCTGTTAGAACTCATTGCATAAATTTTTAGCAATGTTTAGTTGATGTTTTAACATCAACATCTTAGTTTGACCTTCTTTGATGATCGTTTAATAACTTCGTTAAAATGAAATTTTTCTATAGGTTAAGTCTCTTAAATTGATCCCTAGGGAACCTCTTTGATCACTTTGTATCACCACAAAACTTTGGAGTTACAAGATTACAAATTTAATTATTTATCTTGAAACGCATGCCATACCCACTTCCGTTTAACCAAGTCAAATATTCCGAACAACCCATTATGAAATTATCGTAGAATCTTGCCTCACAACCCTCATTCTATCAAACCATGATCTTCACTTTGTACCAATTTGATCCGACCCCGGAATATGATATATGACATATTTTCAATCAAGCCAACTTGGTCCTATCTCAACCCTACCACGTCATAGTAACTAGCTTAGTAATAGTAAAAACTAAATAATTTGTATTGTGAATTTGTATCTTTTATTTGGATCTTCATTTGCAATTGTTGTGTGTTGAATTATCTTCTTGTATCGTTAGATATATCAGGTGAAGGAGAGACGACTCGGAGTAGAATATATCAACTTCAAGAATCAGGCAAGTTGCAAATTGATCATGCTTTGACCTATGTTTTCATATTATGCATAATCCTTAGTACTTTAATGTTATGCATGTTTTATAAAAGTTTGCAAGTATTTTTACTAGCTACAGCCACAGAATCAAAACTTACTACCATGCTTGGCCGCGCTTGCACAAATGGGTGGGTTGAAAATCAAACAAGTTTTTAAACAAATAAACTTGCCTTCTTTTGGGCAACGTTTTGTAAAAACTTTTGAAAAACAAAAATTATATGTTATTCTACTTCTACTCCCTGGGCGGAATGGTATGACGGGAGCGTCTACAAGTGATTGCGCCCATCGGGGTCTTGCAGTGAATGCGCCCGACTGGGGTCTTGCACACAGGTTTTTGGTGGGGACCACCGTCCAGGGGACCGAGATCTTCCAAGTACAGTTTGATGTAGCTTCAAGTACAGCCACATGCTATTATGGCTCTGGCTTAGCTTTTCCTTATCGGGAAACCCTTTATTCAGGTACGGTCATCGAAGAGGGGTCTTAATAGCCAAGGGAGCGGGCCGTGCTAGAACTAAGTAAAGGGGGCCATTTGAAAAGGCTTCGTCACAATCTCCTCCCGGTCACACACCCAAAGTGGTGTCACGACATAAAGGGTTGATTGTGTCATGTGGGGAACGTGTACGACCTCTGCGGAGGGTTCAACCTAATCGATTAGCCGTGCCCCCGGTTACGGGCAATTTTGAGCAACTGAAGACTTGGACTGAAGAAGAATCTCCCCTCTCTTTTCTAAAAATCTATTTTAAGGGTTTAAGTTGAGGATTGAGCACAGTGATTGTGTTTCACTTCAACCGGGATGTTTTAACTAATTTTGGAGAATGAGCACTGGTGCGTATATCCAAGTGTCTCACTCCTACTTTATACTAAAAACTATTTTTATTTCAAAAGAAGTTTACAAAATTTAGTATAGGAGAAAACTGGCTTTATGCAAAGGAAACCTCCACCAATACTTACCTTGCATATATATTCTGTTAAACTTTTCTTTGCAACTTGCGAGTACATTCCACGTACTCACCTGCACCTGTCATGTGCAGATCTCAACAGATTAAGAGACAATAGGGTTATGGTCTACACTCAACGATCCCAGTGGCATTGATGGAGCCCTAACTTAGCGACTACGTATAATTCCGTTGTATTATGTGCCAGCATTGAGCTGTGCTAATGGTATGTATTTGCTTAATTCTGGATCTGCCGTTGTAGTAAAATGATATATGTTTTAATGATATTCATTCTTGTTACTGTGTGTGCTAGCTACGATCCAGGGATAGCATAGTAAACACAGAGACTTGGATTTTTGTCAAATCCGGGTCGTGACAATGAAGATGCTCTATTATGTGTGGTTTAGTCGCATGTGGTTCATGCAAGCTGTCCTTAAGTTTTTATTGGCATTGGATAGAACTGAGAAAAATCTATTTATGCTTACAATTTTGTGTGCCTTTTTCTAGCAGCTAAATTATACAGACGATCGGGGAGGTCAACTTTGAGCTGCAGCCCTCTATGTGTTCACGCAATTGGAACGCCCGAAATATCACGCCAATATGAGGGACGCCCGAAATATCAAGCCAATATGTGATTTATGCCTTTTCTGTTAGGTATGTGATCATTAATTCATATGATTAGTTGGTACTTAGGAACATGCAAACCCCTGTTTTCCATCATAATCCAGAAGGTCCAAATTTTAAATATGGATGTTAAGCTAATGAGGAGAACCTTTTTGGCTCGAACATCATATTTTTTTAGGTAGGCGATCATTAGTTCATTATGATTAGTCGATATTTCTAAACAGGGGAAGCCATGGTGTCCACAAGGCTCAAGCAAGTCGGATTTCTGATGGATTTTAAATGATCAAGACAACCTAAGTGGCTCTTTGCTTGGCCACCATTGCCAATATTTATGGAGCAGTTTTCAAATGTGCAAATGTCCAACCCATTAAAACACCCTCTTAGGTTCATACACATAAGAAATAGTACTATGGGGAGAACCAGGCAACACCAGAAAACTGAAGCTTCCTACTTTCCAACTGTTGATTGCACATGTACATGTATAAAAGACACTATCTAAGACAAATATATGATTCACCAGGTTTAGTGAAAGTTAGCTTAAATACCATGTATTTTTCTGCACACAGATTATTGCCTACTGTAGATCATCCTCCGTACATATGTTAGTCTAATAGTCAAGCAAGACCAAAAACTTCACTCCAGTAATGCCTTTGCTCCATAAGAGCTAACAATTGTTAAAAAAAACAAATCACAAACTAATGATTTCATTTGTTTGCAGGAATAGGCACTGTATTTTTCACTATTATGCAAAAACAACTTTAAGTCATGATTTTTTAAAATATTTTTTTCATGAAAGATCTCGAGGGTGAGAAAATTATCATCATATTCAGAAGAATATTAGCTTGAGTACCATATAGAGGGTGACAAAAGTGGGGCTCTTACGTCAATTTTCTTATTCAGGTGGTACACTACGTGTAGCAAACTCATTCACTGTAAAGAAATGAATGGTATCGTTTCTCATGCCATGGAAGTATGGTCTGAAGTTGCCTTACTCTTAGGACTTTTTGTCAACATCTATGAGCTGACTAGCAAAATTCTGGCAACTGCAGTCACATCAGGCATAATACAACGCGTAGGGCCATCACCTAGCTCCATAAATCTTAATCTCATTTCCAGTGATTGTTGCTTTGCTATCTTAGTCATTGATGATGAAGGAATGTAGAAACCACATGTTGGGTACAATATTTAACCATACAATTTCTGCTAGAAGCCATCATAATCCACGCCTCCCTCCTATTTTTCTTACAGCAAACCAATAGATATCAACTAACCACAAGCTTAGCCTGTGGTATATTGCATAAATATCTAGCTTATGGAAAGCCTGGTAAGTGGAGCAATGGAGCAAATGGAGCGCCTTCTAACTAGCAGTGCCCACTTCACTGTTCTGTACATAGATGAGAAGTCTGCTTGCTGCCACTCATCTAATATTATATGTTTCTGTTCCATGTGGAACTAAGAGGTCACATATCTAGCTTCTACTGCTTTGTTGTTGTACACAGAAGCTTTTGTAACCTGCCACCACATTTGTAGGCAGGTTTCGATAAAAGTATTAGATTACATTTTTCCACATCAATCCAGTATTCAGTAACGGGTTTTTGGTTCTATTTCTATTGCAAACCAGTTCATTCTTCGCAAACAAGAAACTCTACATGCTGTGGAGAACCACATCTACAACAGATTAGGTTACTTGGTGGTAAGAAATTGGCATGGGCCACAGCTCAGTCTGTCTCATGTGAGTTTACACTATTACAAAAAATTACTACAGATCTAGAACAAGCCAGCGGGAATTTTGCGTCTTGACTATCTGTCATATTTTATAACTATCATACTTTGTAGTGCTTATAACGAGGGATAGATTCTGAGATGTACTACTACTGATGTGACCAAAGATGTCCAGTTTCTTTACATGATATTGAGTACTGCAACTTCAAGGCTTCTTCAACTCATGTCTGCTTATTTCATTTTTTCGAATTTAATTATAATAAAAAGATGTTCTTCAATATAAAATATTCTTCGAGACATAAGTGGCGCAAGAAAATCATACTAAATTTTTTAAGTGCTAGACCTCATGCATATTGCCATATAGGTTTGCTGCGGTGGTTCATGTATGTATCGATAGAGTAAAAGTGGTTCGTGTATGTATCAATAGAATAAAATTGCATCGAACCCTATACGATTAGCTTCAACCCAGAATGACATTCTGAAGTGTGTAGTCAAACTATAGTTATCTTTGTCACCAGTTAAAAATGTTGTTTTGATTTGCTAGGTCAAAATAAAACTTCAAATTATATATACTCCCTCCATCCATATATAAAGGGCCTATATGTTTTTTAAAGTTGCATTTGACCATTGATAAGATTAATAATATATGAGATGTATGATATAAATATATATCATTACAAACTCCTTCCACATGCAAATTTGATGATATGCTTTGTCTAACATGCATGCCATATATAATTATTCTAACACGTGGTCAATGTAAACTCAAAAAATGTATTAGACCCTATATATATGGATAGAGGGAGTAGTTTATGTAGTATTACTAATATATACATAAAAACATTGGCCCTAGATGCACCTAGAACTATGTCCCTATCCAAAACTAAATCATCTAATTTTGAACTCATTTGTGAACCTTAACCTATTTCGTCCTACTGGTGACCAAACAATATTTGATTTTTTCAATATAACTTTCAAAAACACATGCTCAATGTAAGATATAGTCATGATACTTACATATTTAAAGATATTAATTCAAAAAAAAAGCTAGCCCGTGCGGACGCACGGGTTGACGACTAGTCATGCCTAGTGGTAGCTTCACATTGGGTTTAGAAAGTGAAATCTTTTGAGGCTTGACAATCACAATATTGGTCATACAAGCAATTCACGAATAATTAGTATAAGGAAGAGAACTTTCACATGCAAATACACTATCTTGGAAATCTTTTGTGATTGTGAGCCCCCATCAAAATATTATATGCCAAAATTGTTGACGTTGGACAAGGAAGACAACGTAATGATTTATGTTTGTTCATATTCACATAGAAGTTATATTGTCATGGATCCTTCAACATGTGGTGCTTGCCCCCATCTTTGCTAGCCAAAAATTTCGCACCAAGTAGAGATACTACTTGTGCATCCAAAAACCCTTAAACCCAAAACTTATTTTCAAGAGTCCAACATACCTACCTATGGATTGAGCAAGATCCTTCAAGTAAGTTGTCATCGGTGCAATAAAGCAATAAAAATTGCTTCTAAAAGTGTAACATCATTTAGTGTAAGAGAAAATTGAGCGTTGTACGAACTTGTGATGGTAAAGTAATAAAAGCGACAGACTTCATAATAAAGGTTGCTATCACAAGGGGCAATATAAAGTGACGTTCTTTTGCACTAAAGGGTTGAGCATACAAACAAATAAGCGCATGGCAACCTTTGCTTCCCTCTACGAAGGGCCTATCTTTTACTTTTGAGTATTTACTTTTATGCAAAGAGTCAGAGTTTTTCTCTCTATTCCTTTTTATTTTACTCTTTTGGCAGGCATCATGTGGTGAGGAAAGATCTAGGCACATATGTCCAGTTGAATATGGGTAGCATGAGTTATTATTGTTGACATCACCCTTGAGGTGAATATGTTGGGAGGCAAAACAATAAGCCCCTATCTTTCTATGTGTCCGGTTGAAACGTTTTGCTCATGTGTACGCGGTGAGTGTTAGCAATCATAGAAGACTACATGATGGTTGAGTATGTGGAGCTCTTACTTAAACTCTATTGAATAAGTTGAATTGCAATTACTTGGTGACTAAGAACATAGGTTGTTGGGTTTCATGAGAATTCATTGTTTGAACCTTAACATGTGAATTGGTTGCCACTATAACATGAGAAGTTTTATGAGAAAGAAATGCTGTTATAATGCTAGGAAAAGTGATTGAAATTATCATTGATCAAACTTGTGCACTTTGCTAGCATTCACACTTCATAAATTATTTCTTTTATCATTTACCTACTCGAGGACGAGTAGGAATTAAGCTTGGGGATGCTGATACGTCTCCAACGTATCTATAATTTATGAAGTATTCATGCTGTTATTTTATCATTCTTGGATGTTTTATAATCATTTTATAGCAACTTTATATCATTTTTTGGGACTAACCTATTGACCCAGTGCCAAGTGCCAGTTGCTATTTTTTGCTTGTTTTTTACATCGCAGGAAATCAATATTAAACGGAGTCCAAACACCGCAAAACTTTTTATGGGTTTTTTAAGGGCCAGAAGACTCCCGATGGGCCAGAGCAGCACCTGGGGGTGCCTCGAGGGGGGCACAACCCACCAGGGTGCGCCAGGCCCCCTGACGCGCCCAGGTGGGTTGTACCCACCTCGGTGGCCTCCCGCACCCCCTCTTTACACTATAATTTCCCAAATATTCCGAAACCCTTCGGGGTTAACGTAGATCAGAAGTTCCGCCGCCGCAAGGCTCTGTAGACACCGAAAACCAATCTAGACACCGTTCCGGCACCCTGCCGGAGGGGGGAATCATCTCCGGTGGCCATCTTCATCATCCCGGTGGCCACCACGATGAGGAGGGAGTAGTGCACCCTCGGGGCTGAGGGTTTGTACCAGTAGCTATGTGTTTAATCTCTCTCTCGTGATCTATATCATGGGCTTTGTTAACATAGATGGATCATATGATGTTTCTCCCCCCTATACTACTCTTATTGTGATGAATTGAATCTTTATCCTTTGAAGTTTTGTCATGTCGGATTGAATGTTCAGATTTTGGAACACACGATGTATGTCTTGCGGTATGAATACTTGAGGTGACAATGAGGTATCGTATTGATTCACTTGATATACGTTATGGCACTCAACTTGCGGATTCCCGCGATGATATTGGGGTAATCTTTGCATAGGGGTTGATGCACGTTTTTATTACCTTTTCTCCGATAGAAACTTTGGGGGTCTAGTCGTGGATTTGTCACGGCAGATGTCCTAGCGTGAGGACTTAGTCGTGAGGCCAACGCATCTATGTGGTAGCTTGAGAGGGGTTGAGCGGAATCGAGAGACGCAACACAAGACAAGGATTTAGACAGCTTCGGGCCCCGGGAAACACCGTCCGGTAATAGCCCTACATGCTGTTTGAGTCTAGGTCTCATTATCATCCAGAGAGAGTCGCCGGTGAACCGGCTCTTGGTGTCTAGCCCTAGAGATTGTTTCTTCTTGCTTGTCCTTCTTTGGGGAGCCCTGCCCCTCCTTATATAAGTTGAAGGGGCGGGTTACATGACTAGTCCTAGTAGGACTAGGATTAATCTATTACAAGTGGAGTCCTAGTCTGCCCCCTTAAGGGAAACCTCCTTATGCCTTTCCTCGTAAACCGGCCCACCGTTAATGTAAACCGGCCCTCTGGGCCTTGGGCCTTGTCATCCGTTTGTCCCGTCACCGGGTTACTGGTGAGTCATAATGTTCAGGCAGATTGCTTGTAAACCGTCTGGTCAGAGCGGGTCGCTAGTGAATCGCCCGGTGTAAACCGGGTCTCAAGTAAACCGCCAAGTCCGGCCGGGTCATATCTCTGGCCGGTTCATACCGCGGGGTATATCCCCGACATTAGCCCCCAGTTTAGCTTGGATTTATCCATGGTAAACTTATGCTACAAAATAAACACAAGAACAAATTTGACAGGTTGTGCTCCAGGTTAAGAATTCCTGTAAACCGGCACCTGAACATCCTTAAGTCCTTGTCATTTCCTCCTTGCTGCGCATTCATGATCTCCTAGCAAATCTCCTTTAGCAGATGTGTTCAAATATTACCAATGCAAAAAATCCAGGCACTTCTTCTGAAAAATCCGGGTCAATAGATCAGCTTCATAACCCATTGGCTGATATTGGCTTCTTGTAGAGAAATATTATAAGAAATAATCCATTTGAGTCAGCCTTCAATGCTCTGACTTGACAAAAATATTAGTCTCTGAAATATTCAACTGATATCCAGCCGGCTTGAAGATGTAAAACTTGCCGGTTTATGATTACCACCATTGTCGGGTTATAAAAGCTGATAATTCCGTGTCATGATTGTTGCCAACGCCGGTTTATGATTGTTGCCAACGCTGGTTCATGATTGTTGCCAATACCGGTTCAAGATTATTGATGACGCCGGGTTGCAGACACAGGGTCATAATGATTGGTGACGCCGGGTCAATCTGGTTTGCTCAAAACAGAGAATTTCAAAATATTTCTTCGATAATAATATAATACTTGTAGCCCCCAAGTCTTGAGCAGAACAAAGTGATGGCTTAAGACTTGCTTCCATATAATTACTGCCACTTTGAAGAAATCCATGTTGTTCATCCCAGTCACTAGTAAAAACTGAATATTCCATATTATGTAGCCCCCAAGTGCCGGGTTGTCATGCATGCAGCAACCTGGGACTTGTAATTGCCTGATGCTCAAAAACTTCAACCAGTGTAGCCCCCAAGGGCCGGGTCATTATGCAATAATGAGCAGGGACTTTATAAATATGATCATGTAAATTTGAACAGCAATGTGTAGCCCCCAAGGGCCGGCTCAGTAAGATAATATTGGGCAGGGACTTTATGTATACTTCATTGAAAATAACATCATATGATGTAACTCTCATCACGGGGCTTGAACCCACGTCCACCAGGTTAAGAGCTTTGTGCTTTACCAACTTGAGTAATGAATCTTTCAATATAATGGATTAAAACTTGTATACCTTGAATTTTGACAAGAGCAATTGGTAGCCCCCAAGGGCCGGCTCATTATAATGTGATGAGTCGGGTCTTTCAATAAGGTGAGCAAAGAATGATTATGCATTAGCCCCCAAGTGTCATGGTGCATGCTTGCAGCGACATGAGACTTGCATATTTGATGTAATCTCAACTTGAATAATGTAGCCCCCAAATGCCGGGTCGTAAGCCTGCAGCGACTCGGGACTATTCCATCTATTTTAGAATAAGTCATATCCATTGATAAAATAATAGCCATTGCGCTGAAGAGACTTTAAAGACCTCCATCATAATATTGATAACCATAATAAAAATCCAGCCATGTTGGCTATTCAAGATTTGAATAATATAATCCGGTATGAAAAACCTCAATCATTCAATATCATCATGAAAATCCAGCCAAGTTTTGGCTATTAGAATTTTGAATACCTTGTCGGTTGACAAGTAGATCCGAAGTTCAAATACTCGGCGGCTCTTAGCCGATGGCGACTTAATGCGCATTCATTGTAAGCCGGAATTTCATAACCCGGCGGCTTATAGCCTTTGAGAAAATCCAGAACAGAATCATTTTGAAGCATCAATTTTGATAATGACCTTGAACTTAATCATTTATATAAGTCATATTTCTGCAAATCCTGCACAGAGTTTAAACAACATATGCCCTGGCGACTTAACGTCAAAGCCAGGGCGGGTTATCCAACCTCGCATATTTATATAACCAGAAAAATATACCTGTAGAAATTGGCTCATACTGCCGGCTTACATCGCCGTATCCAATAAGGGCAATAATACAATGATTGATAAGCGCATGATTCGAATGGCGCAATCCAAAATAGACCGGCGACTTAAAGTCCATAGTCAGGGCCGGTTTAAACATAATCATGTATAAACAATATCATACCTGTGATATTGAATCGTGCTGCCGGTTTATGATACCTGTGACATTGAATCATATCGTTGGTTTACCAATTTTTTGTAGTAAGGGTGATAACCCCAATCTTGAATATTGATAACTCCTCCCATATTTTGCCGGTTTATAATAAAACCGTACCGGGTTGTAATAAACACCGGATTATCCATATATAAGACTGGCGACTTGTAGTCGAAACCAGACCGGGTTAATAAGCGCCGGATTATAATTGATCATGTACTGACAACTTGTAGTTGAAAGCCAAGCCGGGTCAATACACGCCGGTTTATCATAAAATCTTATCAAAAGAGAAAAAACTTTAACAAATGAAAGCATATGAAAACTTGTAGTCGAGGCTTTTTGAAGGCTGCCAGGCCCAAATTCGAGGCTTTTCATGGGCTGCCAGGCCACTGGGTTAAACCATTTTACGAAGCCTTTCAAGATGGTCCTCAATCCTTGACTAATCGCCGGTCTATCATTGACAAGTTCAGGGTCATATGAGATTGACTTGTCAAGTTGGCGGGTCATACCAGGTTTACCTGGGCGGAGTGACTTACTTGATAAAGGCAGGTTAACCCGGGATTGCTTTGTTCATTGCGACAACAAAGAATCCCCAAACAACATTTTTGAGCTGTGTTCAGCAGGTGCCCATGTTTGAGTTGTTCTTTTACAACT
Organism: Triticum aestivum; assembly: GCF_018294505.1. Lineage (NCBI taxonomy): Eukaryota > Viridiplantae > Streptophyta > Magnoliopsida > Poales > Poaceae > Triticum > Triticum aestivum. The sequence goes on along the minus strand of NC_057799.1, from coordinate 467,472,715 downwards.
CTCTTTGGCCCCTAAATAATTCTGTTATGGCTCTGAGCCAGCCAAGAGGTGTAGCTATGGTTCGAATACGACCAAGCCCCCAAGTGACTTTCTTTCATGGCTTTGAGCCAACCAAGAGGTGTAGCTATGGTTCGAATACGACCAAGCCCCCAAGTGACTATGTTGTGGCTTTGCGCCAATCAAGAGGTGTAGCTATGGTTCGGATACGACCAAGCCCCCAAGTGATCAATAATATGATAAGCCAATAAGGCAGGATACCCATGTTTGAACCGTGCATCATGGCAACAGATCCTCTTCGGCAACCTTTAACTTTTTGCAAGAGATAAATTCTTCTTGAACCGGGATTTTGAACCGGATATTGAGAGCATCAGAGCTTTATGGGAGACATCTTTCCCTTGAACTGGATCTTAAACCGGAATCGTCATTTTCAGCCGGAATTTTTCTGACGGCCTTTAAACTCGAACTTGCGATAGATTGATTCTTTTTGAACCGGAAATTCTTAAACCGGATTTGAGAGCTTCAGAGCTTTGTAGGGAACAGATTTCCCTTGAACCGGATTTTAAACCAGAATCTTCATTTTGATCCGGAAATTTTCTGACAGCCTTTAAATTTTCATCAATATGGTAGTAGCCTCCGGGACCGGGTTATCTTTCCCTCCAACGTCCCGGGGTTCTTAAATTCACTGAAAACCGGAAACATTTGCTGAGTCATATCATTGTAGCCCCCGAGTCTCAAGGCGACTCAAGGAGTTGGTTTGAGATTCTCCATCTTTGGTCGTGATATAAACCGGCATATAGCTGAATAGCAGAACACTGTAATATGTTAAAGCTGGAAGCAAGGTGGCGAGTTAACAATCTTCGCAACACTCATTACATATCCTTGACGTTGATAATGTGATGTGAATCCACGGAAACTTGAGGTCGACCGTGGCGGGTTATAAATGACCCCGCATGATTTGCGTCGGCTATCCGGTCAATGGTTCATCCCAACTGGCTGTTCTGAAGTTAACCAAACTATAATGGCGGCGACTTGTGCGCTTGCCCATTGAACCATCCAGTGTAGACGGCGGTTGATAATATATAATAATTTGCCTCCAATTTGGTGAAAGAAAATCGGGCTACCCAAGCTGTGACTTGCTCATACTCAATATGCAGACAGGCGCGGCCCGGTATGTTGATGCAGACCAGGCCGCAAGAGACAGACGGAAAAGACAATCATAAGCATTAGAGGCGGCTCGAAGAGATGAATCGGCCGTGGCGTTGTAAGCCGGCGCGGACGGGCGAGTCAATCGCAGGCGCGGTAAGCCACGCGGACGGGCGAGTCAACCACGTCGTGTTGATGTAGTGAACAATTGTCTTACGTAAAAAATATCGCAAGCCAGAATAATTGCTCTTTTTAAATAAAACAATATATAATATATAAAAATTTACTGGATTGATTTCACCTGATATGTCAGGCCAGAAATTATCCATCGCGGAGTTGATGATCACCACGGTGAAGCTGAAATCAATCGCGGGTGAGCCGTCCGTGACGTTGTAAGCTAGCACGGACGGGCAGGTCGATCGCAGGCGCGGTAAACTGCGTGGACGGGCGAGTTGATGTAAACCGGGCCACAGAGGACGGCGACTTGCGCACATTCATTCACCGGGCAGTATGACACGGACGAAACGCCGGTGCAGAACATTGCCATCGCTCGCTCCATACCCGCAATAACACCTCATTCGTAATGAACAGCTATCCTGCATCAAAAAGTATCGCAAGGCAAAGTAATTGTTCACACAAAATTAATATGTGCTGAAATAAACCGGACGGATATCACCTGATTCATCCGGACGACCGATGATCCGTACGCAGGGTAGCAATTAACTGAGATATATGAGCCACCAGCATTTCTTCTCTCTTTTTCTATCTTAATAGTGGCTCTTGACCTCTTCGTGATAAGCAGCACTTAAAGACGAAGTAGTAGTTGGCTCTCCTTTTTTTTCTTGCTCTTCACGTGGAGCGTCTTGTTGTTCTTGAAACCCCCCTTTCCAACCTGCAACAACTTGTTACAGCAGTGGGACAAAGCAGACCAAACAGGGCATGAGGCAGCAACCGGCTTTGAGAGCAGCTGGGCCGGCTGCAGGCGGCTCACGGCCGAACAAACGGGCGGCGGTTTGAGCCACGGCGACTCGCGGCATAGAGCAGTTTATAGGCGAACGGTGGCGGGTCGACGGCCGAGGCAAACCGGACAGCTCGGGGCGCCGTTGTGGCTGCGCCTCAAGCAAGGCATCGAGGTCAGATAAGCAGAGGCGACTTCAGGTCCGTTGAGGTGGCGGGCATCTGGCAAAAAGGTACTTCGGCGACGGCGATTTGACGACGACGGGTGCGTTAACAGAAGATCAGAGTGACGCGAAGCGGCGGCTCAAGGCCGTAGCGACGGGTGGAGGAGGCCGGATGAAGTGAAAACCGTGCCTCGAGGTGAAGCAGAAAACGGAAACGCCTCGACGCAGCCGGCGGAGGTGCCTGCGACAGCCGTGGCAGCCAGGCGACTTGGCGAGGTGCGACGGCGGCCGGTGCAGCCACGGGCGAAAGCGGTGCCCAGGGAGAGGCGCGGTGCCGGTTTGCAGCCGCAGAGACGGCAGCGGTTCGGCGCGGAGGTGGGCGTGGAAACGGGTTGAAGCAGAGGCGACCGCGGCAACGGGGTTGCTCGGCGACTCGTAGGCAGCTGTAGTACAGGCGGCAAGCCGGTTTGGAGCGGGCGGCCCGAGGTGGAAACGAGGCCGTAGCGATTGACTTCAAGTCCACGCTCACGTAGTAGCCTTTCCGGCGCGTGCTCTACCAATTGATGCCCTTGTGTGTTGGCGTGGAGCAAAGAGCAACCATTGGTGAGCAAAAACCACTTAGAAAACTTTGCGTGAGATCAATTTATGGTAATGATGGCCTAGGAATTCTCCCCTTGAAAGGTTTGCTTTTCCGTATTGCAAACAGAAATTTCTCTTCTTCTCCTTTTTAAAGGAAACTGACTCGGGGATTATTTCAAAGGTCCGAGTACTAATTGGAGCAATACTTGCTGATTGCTATGGATTTTCTCGTACATGCAACAGTACCGATTTGCAGGCCTCGGTCCCCACGCCTCGGAGTAGCAGTGGCAGATTGTTGTTGTTGTTTTTTCCTTTTGGGGACTTGATCCTCTGAATAACAACAACTGATGTAGACGTAAAGAGCAGTAGCAAACAGACTCGGCCGCAGAAATTGAAGTGGCGGTTTCGACGGAATACTGCAATATGTTTGATCCGGCGGAAACTCTTATCGATCTCGGTCATGACGAACTCTACGTTACATGGGCTGTTGCCTGAGCTTTTTTTATTTCGGAGGAATAACTTGGAATCGATATAGATTCTTCCAAACCAATCTAATTGCATCCGGCTAATTGCGATCTTCTCGAATCCTAGATGGGATCCCTCCAAGAACTTAACACCACCGTGCGCGTGCCCCACGGTGGGCGCCAAATAGCATGGATTTGTCACGGCAGATGTCCTAGCGTGAGGACTTAGTCGTGAGGCCAACGCATCTATGTGGTAGCTTGAGAGGGGTTGAGCGGAATCGAGAGACGCAACACAAGACAAGAATTTAGACAGCTTCGGGCCCCGGGAAACACCGTCCGGTAATAGCCCTACATGTTGTTTGAGTCTAGGTCTCATTATCATCCAGAGAGAGTCGCCGGTGAACCGGCTCTTGGTGTCTAGCCCTAGAGATTGTTTCTTCTTTCTTGTCCTTCTTTGGGGAGCCCTGCCCCTCCTTATATAAGTTGAAGGGGCGGGTTACATGACTAGTCCCAGTAGGACTAGGATTAATCTATTACAAGTGGAGTCCTAGTCTGCCCCCTCAAGGGAAACCTCCTTATGCCTTTCCTCGTAAACCGGCCCACCGTTAATGTAAACCGGCCCTCTGGGCCTTGGGCCTTGTCATCCGTTTGTCCCGTCACCGGGTTACCGGTGAGTCATAATGTTCAGGCAGATTGCTTGTAAACCGTCCGGTCAGGGCGGGTCGCCAGTGAATCGCCCGGTGTAAACCGGGTCTCAAGTAAACCGCCAAGTCCGGCCGGTTCATACCGCGGGGTATATCCCCGACAGGTCTCCTTATAGTTCTTTGTTTGGATTGAGTATTATGCATATGAATTTGCTTTGGTGTTATCTTAGGACGAACTCTTGATTAGATCGATCGAAAAAGAATAGCTTGCATTATTCTAGTACAAAGTCTAGGATAGATCGAATGGAAAGAATAGCTTTGAGGTGGTTTCGTACCCTACAAACAATTTCTATCTTTTGTTCCCTGCTAATAGGAACTCGGGAGTAATTCTTTATTGCACTTTGAGGCATAATCATATGATCCAACTATGTTAGCATTGTTGGGAGGTTGCACTAGCGAAAGTACGGACCCTAGGCCTTGTTTCTAAGCATTGCAATACCGTTTGTGCTCACTTTTGTTACTTGCTACCTTGCTGTTTTATATTGTTCCTACTACAAAAATCAATATCTACTATCATTATTACCCTTTTATCACCATCTCTTCGCCGAACTAGTGCACATATACGCCGAACTAGTGCACATATACAATTTGCTATTGTATTGGGTATGTTGGGGACACAAGAGATTTCTTGTATTTGGTAGCAGTGTCGTTTGAAAGAGACCATCTTCATCCTACACCTCTCACGGATTGATAAACCTTAGGTCATCCACTTGAGGGAAAATTGCTACTGTCCTACAAAACTCTGCGCTTGGAGGCCCAACACGTGTCTAGAAGAATAAAGTTGCGTAGTAGACATCATGTATTACCATGCCCATGTTTTCCTTGCAAATAATTAGTCATTCGAAATGAGATACTACAAATTAATTAATGAGGAGTTATTTGAAAAAAATCGAAACGGTATCCACGCTAACGTGGATTAGAGTGTGTGTGTGTCACATAATTAGTTATTTGAATTAGAGTGTGTGTCACATAGCGATCTTCAATTCTACGTGGATTTCGCATTTCACGGTATCCACACTAATACAAATTCATATGTATATGATGAACACCATGGTAGTGAGAAAACTTTGGATGGATTCAAAAATATGACCTACAAAATAGCACAACAATCGAGTCAATGTCAACTTTTCCAAACCTAGTATGGCACGAATTCGAAATAATTACCCATATGCATGGTCCTCAGTTCAAATCTTGCAATGTACACCAAATTGAAACATCGATATCAAGTCTCGTACTATCTACATTCAAATGTTGTTTTTAGCCCCACCCCCCCACCCCGGCACACATGCTACATACTTCCTGTATCGGTCAATCTTCCACTCCTAACCACCTTAGGAAGCTATCGGTTTCTGACACACATTCATTCTTTCTCTCCATGTTTCGATCTCTAACTCTCTCAACTATACAACCCCCTTTTTCCACTCTGTTACCAAATGTATTTACCTCACACACCCGCCATTGTACCCCATGCCGAGCTCTCTCTCTCCCTCCCACCCTCTCTCGCTAGATACATGCATTGCCTATCTAGCCCCCAACCTCTAGTGTGCATGCACGCACGTTGTCTATATAGGTCACTCACTCAAGATTGTCTCACTCTTTCTTCCACACGGCGGACCACACTCGCTCAATCTCGCTCTCTTTATCTGAGTCTCGATTAACCTCGTTTTCTTTCACACACAAATGATATATCTCCCTGTTCGGGCCTCGATCGACACACTCTACACTCTCTCACGCAGATTGTCTATCTAGGTCAGTCCATCCAAGCCGCCCCCACTCTTTCGACCTCATGGCAGGCCATGCTCACTCAATCTCTCTCTCTCTCTCTCTTGATCTCCCTCTCTCTCTCCCCCTCCTCTCTCTCTCTCTCTCTCTCTCTCTCTCTCTCTCTCTCTTTGTATGTCTCGATTGACCTCGCTCTTTCTCAGACACAAACGATATATCTCCATGTTTGAGCCCAATTCGACATATTCATATTGTATACTCTCTCACGCACATTGTCTATCTAGGTCACTCTCTCCAACCCGTCTTACTCTTTCGATTGCACGATGACCCACACTCTCTCAATCTCTCTCCCTTTATATATGTAATCGATTGACCTTACTTCCTCCCATGCACAAGATATATCTACATGTCTGTGATTGGATCATCTCTCAAGCTCTATCTTACAGCCCTCACCCTTCCCAAAAGCTCAATCGGACAATATCTCTCTAGAGCATATATATATCTTTTCAATGAATGTCGGACCACACTCACTTTGTCTCCCTATCTATATATGTCTCGATTGACCTCGCTTTCTCATGCCGTATCTTCCACACATTGAAGCTACCTCTCCATCCCTCGCAAAGCCGGAGCTATTTAAATTGCGAGGGGGACTCCAACCTTGGATTAATTTGTGTAGGCATTTATTCCGGTGGGTTTAGATTATATTTTCGTAGCATTCGGCCCACAACTACTCCAAACACCGTTGCAACCCCCTCACCTCCCCCAATTGATTTCCATCTGGCTCGGTCATCACGCTCTCGCACGTCCTTTCTCGCCTTCAACGTCACACCATGGTATTATTGCAAAAAACTCTGTTATTCTCCTTAATTATTACAAATAAGCTACAAAACTACACACCGATAGTCCACCTGTAATGGAACAAATTTTGACCCACAAATTAAAGTGCTACAAACTACACACAGAGGGGCCCACCTGTCATGAAACAAATTTGGACCCATATATAAATTAAAAATTAAAAAGGACAAGGTTCGAACATGCGACCAAGGCCTTCAAGCCGCACGTCAATAGGCAACATACGTAGAACATCAATGTTTGTTATACCCCCCTTTGTTCATATAATGTTTTTATATTACCACAGCCTATTTAATGGATAACATGTAATATTATTTTTAGTACATTAGTGGGACCGGCTCGTTAGCACGTACTATTCGCCTTCACTTACTGGTGGGTTCCATGTGTGCTCTCTCTCTCCTCCCCTTCTACGTTTAGAGGCACGGGCAAACACGAAGAACTCGCGGGCGATGTTGCTGTTGACCATATCTGTACGCGTTCACAAGTTACGGCACCAGTTTCACGTACTAGTAGTACTAGTCAATGTGTACGTGCAATGCACGTTAATTTGGAAGTATATTAAGTGCATGTGGATATTATGTAGGATATTATTTACGTATTATTATGTGATTAGCACTATTTTTGGCATGAAATTAACTGCACGCTAAACGTGTTGAGCGCTCGACATTGAAGCAGTCTAGGTCGTTGGATGAGAAGGAATACATGTGGCTTGATGACGTTTTATATTTAATTTGATACGACTCTAGCAGAACATTCAATCGATCAAACCATAGATTTCATTCAGTCTGACTCCGACTTTACATTCATACGTGTGGCACCCCGGCTCAGAGAAAACCGGAACGCCCCGTATTCCAGCCCAGAGATCGAGATGAAGTCTTCTGAAATACGGCACTGCTCAGCATAGAACAAACCAGCCTTCTATTATTACACGAATATGAATACAAGGTCTCCGATATTACAATGAATAACATCGGTACGGCGACACTACGCCATCCTCAGTTGCTCTATGCAAGCAGCAGAACAACTCGAAGCAGCGGATTAATTCTAGCAGCGGAACAACGGCGACGGTGGTGAACTCCACTCCGCAGGGACTCTGGCTGGAACGCTTATCCTAGCTCGCACGAACGGAAACCACGACAAGCAAGCAATCAAATCCGGCATGACCTGCAAACTGGCATGACACGCCAGGTCAGTACATTGAATGTACTTGCAAGCTCACAATAACCAGAAGCATTCAAGACAAACAACAGCATGGCAATTACAGGTTAAGCAGGGATTATCATGATATCATCAGAACAATATAGCATGAACATGATACAACTAACACAACATGAACATATTAATCTACAATACTAGCATGCAACATGATGACACTATATGCACCACTTATTCCGCTCGGGTTACTTGGTAACCTTCACATGCATCACTTACCGACCTCGGACATCACACGATCATCTCAGGATCAAATCAAGCTTGGTATAAACAATACCGTAGCGACCAGTAAATGACCACAAGGAGCTTGATCTTTACCCACGATTCTCGCACAACAACACGAATATCCAACAACTCGGTATCCTTGATACCATCGTGATCCTTACGGCGATCACAACCACGACCAACACTTGGTCCCAAACCGTGATCCTTACGGCGATCACAACCCGACCAATAAATGGCCCGTGATCCTTACGGCGATCACAACCCGACCAGTAAAAGGCCCGTGATCCTTACGACGATCACAACCCGACCAATAAATGGCCCGTGATCCTTACGGCGATCACAACCACGGGTTGTCATTAATCAAGTTATTACTATTACTGTTGACTCATGGTGTACCCTACTTTCGACCTGGGCCCTTATCCGCGGACGCGGCTATCGATAGATTTAATATACACTCTGCAGAGGTTAGTACACTGTACCCACACTACGGAACCCATGGCCTCGCACTCCCATTCGCGTGGACCAACGACGTTCCAACAAAACCGATCTACTGCCATGACACTCTCCCGGCCACTCCGACTCACTCCCCTCTGGGCTAAGTCATGGGTGGCCCCGTGTCTACCAAAGACAAAACGACCACCGTCGTGGCCCGTCCCACACGGGGACACGGATCCAAAAAAACTCAACAACGGGCACACAAGGTTATGTCCGCCTACCTGATCAGGGTAGCGCGCGCCCATAACCTTCCCTCGTTGGAGGCACCGGCGAGAGGCACAACAATAGACCCAGTTAGGACCGTCCCATACCGGTAAGCGTGGTTGCACTGGTCAGCATCGATTCAGCGGCACCATGACTCAGCCAACAGTTGTTCAAGTTCAATTTAATCCGGTTAACTTGAATGCAAATATGCTGAGTCATGATAAAAATGCATGAACATGATATCAACACAATCATGAGGGTATCACATAACTATTCACCATATCAACAATAAATCATATCCAACTGAACATGGCATAATGAAGAGCATGAACATCATAAGTACATACTTCTCCGAAACATAGCATGACCACTAGCATCAACAATAAATATCATGCAAGAACATATCAACAATGCCATCATGCAAGCATTTAACCAACTGGATGCAATGGAACATGCATAACAACGGCACTCGGGACAGACGGAAGTCATGCACCGAAGACCATCACCAACATCAACATGTACTACTAGCAAGCATAAACTTATGAAAGGAGATACTAGCAGGTAGAACATGATAACAGAGTACAAGACAACATAGCACAAAAGTGAACATGCAAATTTAAACATCACCGGAACAACGGTAACCATCTTTTCAACAAGCAAACATTTAATAAAGATTCAAGTTGAAAACCATGGCTACTGCATGACTATCATGCAAGTGGGTATTGTGGCTTGCCTGGGGATGAAGAAGGCACCGGGGAGAAGTGCGGTGAAGCCGCGGAAAGATTTGCCGGAAACGGTTCTCTCTCGAAGGGGCTGTTTACGCGCAAGGGCAAAAAGGTCATTTTCACAGTGTCAAACCATAGTGAAAATGAAACCAACAGAACGGGCTCGACGAAACAAAGAAGTGGGCTTTGGAATCACCTCATTTGGAGTTGTGGTTAAAAAGATATGAAGTGTTTTCAGCCAGGGACCTTTCTGTAATGAAAATATTTTCAAACAGGGCCTGGACAGAAAAACAGAAAGCGCCTTTCGACAGAATACGCTTCCCGATGAGAAAACGTAAATGGAACCGCAACAGAGACCGAGTACGCTTTCGGATAGGGAAGATGTATTCCACCGGAATACGCTTCCACTTATCCTAGTCAGCAGAGGCGGGACCGGCTCCTGTCTCGCTGACTTGTGGGGCCGTGGGGTCCACGCACTAGTCAACGGGAGGGGCCAGCTGGCGTCGGGCGAATCGTCGTCTTCCTCCTCTCCTCGCTCCTGTTCGCTCGTGAACAGAGAGGAGAGCAGGGGAGGGGGCGGCGCTGGGGCGGCCGGCCCAGGCCAGCTCCGGCCAGGGCGCGGGAACCGGCGGGCGCGGCCCGGCGTGGCGCGTCCGTACAGGGGGTCAGCCGGCACCGGGGAGGAGAGGAGGACGTGGGGCGGAGGAGGACCGAGGGGAGGCAGAGGACGGCGGGCGGTGGTGTTCTTTGGCGATACGGCCGCTCCGGCGAGGGGGCAAGTGGGTGGGGCGAACCGCGGGGATGAGGAGGCTCTGGTGGACAGCTCGGGAGGAGGAGAGGAGGCTCGAGCTCGCCGGAACCAAGGAGGAACCGCGGCGGCCGAGGCGAACTCCGGCGAAACGAGGAGGGGGCCGAGGGCTCCGGGGGTCGGGAGAGGCGTGGGAGGGGTGAGTGAGCTGCGGAGGAGGTCGAGGGTCTCTTATATAGGTGCGAGGAAGGCTCTGGAGCTTCACGGGCAAGCTCACGACAAGCTCTAAAGGAGGACAGAGGCGGGGCACGGCACGGGCATGGATCTAGCGGCTCCTTAATGGCGAACCACGATGAAGAATCGACGCAGGGCGATGTAGGGCATCACGGGGGAGCTCCAGGACATGGTTGGACGTCGAGACGAGGAGGGAGAAGACGAGCATAGTGGCCGGAACAAGCCAGAGCACGCCTGCAGCCATGACGCAAGTGTGATCACCACGCGCACTGGCGCAACCGGCGCTCCTTGGCATGGCCAGCCATGTCCAGTGGATTGACCTTGGTGCCCTTAGTCCAAATAAAGAAATAAATCGGTCCAGGGGCAAATAAGAGATTTGCACTCAGCTCCAAAAGTAAATCAGTAACAAGGTGTTTGTAACTTGCTGTGGTTAAACCAGCTTGGTAACGTGGTAGAGAGTTCGTCTGGTGATAATCACACACTAAGGTGATGCTGATAACCAAAATCCAGTCTAAGAGAAGGAGTTTAGAGGGTGGTTGCTGTAGAAAGTGCCATATTGGCCAGATTTAGATATTTGGATGATGCACTCACATAGTTGCATCAAATGAGCTGAAACTGGTTATGGCCCACCGATTTGAAGATATTAAGATTCCCAAGGAGTTTCATGCCATTTGGATGAACCAAAATAGCACTTTCTTCATAAAGATTTATTATGACCAGAAACTTGGAAAAATTCCACAGGGCAAATGGTCAAAGGGATTTAGCCACAACTTGGTATAGGGAGGTTATATGGATACTAGAAGGTCTAGACAAATTTACAGCCATAATGGAGCAAGATAAAATATACTTGCTTCACAAACTGAAATTTTGGGCAGGAACAAAGATTTGAAGCTGAGCTCACATGGAGGCATGACATGAGCTCTACGTTGGTGGAGGGCTATGATATGATGGTATGAATGATAATGCAAAATGGAAACTCATTTCGATATGCATAGCTTGCACCTCCTTCACAAAGCTTCTTTCTGGACAGAAACTTTGGAAAATCATAATTAAATAATTACTAGGCAAATGAGGTTGCATTTTGGCATGTGGCAATGATATGGACATGAAAAGATGTCCAAGTAGTTTGGGGTCAATTGGGCAAAGTAAAATGGCACTTGCTTCACAATGTGCCATTTAGGGCAGAATAGGAAATGAATTATTGGAGGATTATTTTTGAACATGGCAATGAAAAGTTTTGCCATATTTGATCAGTATATGACCCAAAAATTTTATGATAATTATTTGGGAATTCTAGGAGTGAGGGAAATATAGGTTGCTTCACAACCTAGGGCAATTTGAGTTATTCCTTTAATAGAAAAGGAATATTCCCAATAAAAAGAATATTGGGATTTGGGCTAGGATGAAAATGACAAGGTCTAGGGAAGGATTTGGGAATGACAAGCCACTCTGGAAGCAAAGAAGAGGGCATCTTCTTCAGTTTCTAGACTACAAAGCCACGAAAAAGAAAAACTCAGGCAAAAACCTCGGAAAAACAGAAGAAAAAGAAAGGGCCAAAAATCAGGCTGTCACAATATGACGGTCGATCTAAAATAAACGGAAATGATAAACGTTCGGATTTTAAGCATGACAATCTGAACGTTTTTCATGGAAAATTTAGATTACGCGGCGGTGGCGGGGGCGTCTTGCGGTGGGAAGCGGCTCCTCTGTCGTGCTCTGTGTGTCGCCGGGCCATTGACCGACGGCGACGGCGATGCCGGCGTCTTGCGTCGTTGTTGGCGTACTCCTGGACGTTGGTCCTAGTTTCAAGGAAGGCCACAATGTTCTGGACTTCGGTGTCCAGGAGCGTGTCAACTGGCGGGAGGAGGCGACTGGCGTTGGTGGAAGGAAGCGGTCGACAGCGGCCATCCATGCCGCTCAGGGGGGCACTGGCAACCGCACGGGGACAGGCGCTGGCAACGGCGCGGTGGAGACATTCGTGTGCACGGGCACTGGCACGGGTGCGCATGTGAGTGCACGCGCAGGCGCATGCGCTGGAAGGTGCACGGGCAACGGCATGGGCGCGTTTGTCAGTGCACACGCAGGCGCATGCGCTGGCAGGTGCACGGGCGCGTGAAAGTCGGCGGGGACCTCGTGGAACCCCGTGGGATCAAGCTCGGAGACAGTGTGCGGCTTCCTGCCCATCAATGCCACAGGGATGGGTGTTGGCGCAGTCGGGGCGCTGGGAGCCGGAACGGGAGCGGGGACAGGCGTGGCGTCTTCCCGCAAGGCCGGTTCAAGCTCGTCCCAAAGCGCCTTATGTTCTTGAGACTCCGGCTGGGTGTCATCCTCGGCAAATTGGCAGACTAAGGGCAGACCATCGTGATGCGGCATGGCGTACAGTTAGGTCAAGCTGGTTGGAGTTAGACGACAGGAGAATTGGAGAGGAGAGAGAAGATTGTAGCGATATCGGGTAGTGCGGGGTTAATTTTAAACTGCGGCACCGGCGACATTAAAAGTGGGAGCAGTTGGGACGAAGGTGGACGGCAGAGCCTGGTCAAAGGGCTCACCTCCCGGTGAGCCTCCGCAGCGGTCTGCTCGCACGCCTCCCAGTCAGCCGGCGCAGCGGTCTGCTCGCACGCCTCCCAGTCAGCCGGCGCAGCGGTCTGCTCGCACGCCTCCCGTTGACTCATTGTTGGAAATATGCCCTAGAGGCAATAATAAAATGGTTATTATTGTATTTCCTTGTTCATGATAATTGTCTGTTGTTCATGCTATAATTGTATTAACTGGAAACCGTAATACATGTGTGAATACATAGACCACAACATGTCCCTAGTAAGCCTCTAGTTGACTAGCTCGTTGATCAATAGATGGTTATGGTTTCCTGATCATGGACATTGGATGTCATTGATAACGGGATCACATCATTAGGAGAATGATGTGATGGACAAGACCCAATCCTAAGCATAGCACAAGATCGTGTAGTTCGTTTGCTAGAGCTTTTCTAATGTCAAGTATCATTTCCTTAGACCATGAGATTGTGCAACTCCCGGATACCGTAGGAATGCTTTGGGCGTACCAAACGTCACAACGTAACTGGGTGGCTATAAAGGTGCACTACAGGTATCTCCGAAAGTGTCTGTTGGGTTGGCACGAATCGAGACTGGGATTTGTCACTCCGTATGACGGAGAGGTATCTCTGGGCCCACTCGGTAATGCATCATCATAATGAGCTCAATGTGACCAAGTGTTTGGTCACGGGATCATGCATTACGGTACGAGTAAAGTGACTTGCCGGTAACGAGATTGAACAAGGTATTGGGATACCGAAGATCGAATCTCGGGCAAGTAACGTACCGATTGACAAAGGGAATTGTATACGGGATTGATTGAATCCTCGACATCGTGGTTCATCCGATGAGATCATCGTGGAACATGTGGGAGCCAACATGGGTATCCAGATCCCGCTATTGGTTATTGACCGGAGAGTCGTCTCGGTCATGTCTGCATGTCTCCCGAACCCGTAGGGTCTACACACTTAAGGTTCGGTGGTGCTAGGGTTGTAGAGATATTAGTATGCGGAAATCCAAAAGTCGTTTGGAGTCCCAGATGAGATCCCGGACGTCACGAGGAGTTCCGGAATGGTCCGGAGGTAAAGATTTATATATGGGAAGTCCTATTTGGCCACCGGAAAATGTTCGGGATTTTTCGGTATTGTACCGGGAAGGTTCTAGAAGGTTCCGAAGTGGGGCCCACCTGCATGGGGGGACCCACATGAACGTGGGTAGTGGGGGCAAGGCCCCACACCCCTGGTCAAGGCGCACCAAGATCCCACCTTAGAAGGAATAAGATCATATCCCGAAGGGATAAGATCAAGATCCCTAAAAAGGGGGGATAACAATCGGTTGGGAAGGGAAATGATGGGATTTCTTTCCCCCACCTTTGCCAACGCCCCAATGGATTTGGAGGGCAAGAAACCAGCCCCCTCCACCCCTATATATAGTGGGGAGGCGCATGGGAGCAGCACCCCAAGCCCTGGCGCCTCCCTCCCTCCCGTGACACCTCTTCCTCCCCGCTTGCGCTTGGCAAAGCCCTCCCGGGATCCCGCTACTTCCACCACCACGCCGTCATGCTGCTAGATCTCCATCAACTTCTCCTCCCCCCTTGCTGGATCAAGAAGGAGGAGACGTCCCCGCTCCGTACGTGTGTTGAACACGGAGGTGCCGTCCGTTCGGCGCTAGGATCATCGGTGATTTGGATCACGACGAGTACGACTCCATCAACCCCGTTCTCTTGAACGCTTCCGCTCGCGATCTACAAGGGTATGTAGATGCACTCCTCCCCTCTCATTGCTAGCATCTCCTAGATTGATCTTGGTGACACGTAGGAAAATTTTGAATTTCTGCTACGTTCCCCAACAGTGGCATCATGAGCCAGGTTTATGCGTAGATTCTATGCACGAGTAGAACACAACGTAGTTGTGGGCAATGATTTGTTCAATTTGCTTGCCGTTACTAGTCTTATCTTGATTCGGCGGCATTGTGGGATGAAGCGGCCCGGACCGACCTTACACGTACTCTTACGTGAGACAGGTTCCACCGACTGACATGCACTTGATGCATAAGGTGGCTAGCGGGTGTCTGTCTCTCCCACTTTAGTTGGATCAGATTCGATGAAAAGGGTCCTTATGAAGGGTAAATAGCAATTGGCATATCACCGTTGTGGCTTTTGCGTAGGTAAGAAACGTTCTTGCTAGAAACCCATAGCAGCCACGTAAAACATGCAACAACAATTAGAAGACGTCTAACTTGTTTTTGCAGGGTATGCTATGTGATGTGATATTGCCAAAAGGATGTGATGAATTATATATGTGATTTATGAGATTGATCATGTTCTTGTAATAGGAATCACGACTTGCATGTCGATGAGTATGACAACCGGCAGGAGCCATAGGAGTTGTCTTAATTTATTGTATGACCTGCATGTCAATGAAAACGCCATGTAATTACTTTACTTTATTGCTAACCGTTAGCCATAGTAGTAAAAGTAATAGTTGGCGAGACAACTTCATGAAGACACGATGATGGAGATCATGATGATGGAGATCATGGTGTCATGCCGGTGACGAAGGTGATCATGCCGCGCCTCGGAGATGGAGATCAAAAGGCGCAAGATGATATTGGCCATATCATGTCACTTTATGATTTGCATGTGATGTTTGTCATGTTTACATCTTATTTGCTTAGAACGACGGTAGCATAAATAAGATGATCCCTCACTAAAATTTCAAGAGATGTGTCCCCCCCTAACTGTGCACCGTTGCGAAGGTTCATTGTTTCGAAGCACCACGTGATGATCGGGTGTGATAGATTCTAACGTTCACATACAACGGGTGTTGACAAGCCTAGCAGGTACAGACATGGCCTCGGAACACAAGCAAAACACTTAGGTTGACTTGACGAGCCTAGCATGTACAGACATGGCCTCGGAACACAAGAGACCGAAAGGTCGAACATGAGCGTATAGTAGATACGATCAACATGGAGATGTTCACCGATGATGACTAGTCCGTCTCACGTGATGATCGGACACGGCCTAGTCGATTCGGATCATGTATCACTTAGATGACTAGAGGGATGTCTATCTAAGTGGGAGTTCATTAAATAATCAGATGAACTTAATTATCATGAACATAGTCAAAAGGTCTTTGCAAATAATGTCGTAGCTTACGCTTTAGTTCTACTAAGATATGTTCCTAGAGAAAATTTAGTTGAAAGTTGATAGTAGCAATTATGCGGACTGGGTCCGTAAACTGAGGATTGTCCTCATTGCTGCACAGAAGGCTTATGTCCTTAATGCACCGCTCGGTGTGCTGAACCTCGAGCGTCGTATGTAGATGTTACGAAACATCTGACATACACGTTTTGATGACTACGTGATAGTTCAGTGTGTGATGCTAACGGTTTAAAATTGTGGCACCAAAGACGGT
This sequence comes from Triticum aestivum, assembly GCF_018294505.1. Taxonomy (NCBI): domain Eukaryota; kingdom Viridiplantae; phylum Streptophyta; class Magnoliopsida; order Poales; family Poaceae; genus Triticum; species Triticum aestivum. The sequence continues at coordinate 467,456,316 of NC_057799.1, read as the reverse complement.
TTTGAAACGTCGCAGAACATATGAGATGTTCCAAAGACTGAAATTGGGATTTCAGACTAATGCCCACGTCAAGAGGTATGAGACCTCTGACAAGTTTCTTAAGCCTGCAAACTAAGGGAGAAAAGCTCAATCGTTGAGCATGTGCTCAGATTGTCTGAGTACTACAATCACTTGAATCGAGTGGGAGTTAATCTTCCAGATGAGATAGTGATGGTTCTCCATAGTCACTGCCACATGGCTATTAGAGCTTCGTGATGAACTATAACATATCAGGGATAGACATGATGATCCTTGAGCAACTCGCGATGTTTGACACCGCGAAAGTAGAAATCAAGAAGGAGCATCAATTGTTGATGGTTAGTAAAACCACTAGTTTCTAGAAGGGCAAGGGCAAGAAGGGATACTTCATGAAATGGCAAATCAGTTGCTGCTCTAGTGAAGAAACCCAAGGTTGAACCCAAACCCGAGACTAAGTGCTTCTGAAATGAGGGGAACGGTCACTGAAGCAGAACTACCCTAGATACTTCGTAGATGAGAAGGCTGGCAAGGTCGATAGAAGTATATTGGATATACATTATATTAATGTGTACTTTACTAGTACTCCTAGTAGCACCAGGGTATTAGATACCGGTTCGGTTGCTAAGTGTTAGTAACTCGAAATAAAAGCTGCGGAATAAACGGAGACTAGCTAAAGGTGAGATGACGATATGTGTTGGAAGTGTTTCCAAGCTTGATGTGATCAAGCATCGCATGCTCCCTCTACCATCGAGATTGGGGTTAAACCTTAATAATTATTATTTGGTGTTTGCGTTGAGCATAGACATGATTGGATTATGTTTATCACAATACGGTTATTCATTAAAGGAGAATAATGGTTACTATGTCTATTTGAATAATACCTTCAATGGTCTTGCACCTAAAATGAATGGTTTATTGAATCTCGATCGTAGTGATACACATGTTCATGCCAAAAGATATAAGATAGTAATGATAGTACCACATACTTGTGGCACTGCCACTTGAGTCATATTGGTATAAAACGCATGAAGAAGCTCCATGTTGATGGATCTTTGGACTCACTCATTTTTGAAAAGATTGAGACATGCGAACCATGTCTATTAGTATATATGCATGAAGAAAGTCCATACAGATGGATCATTTGGACTCACTTGATTTTGAATCACTTGAGACATGCAAATCATACCACATGGGCAAGATGACTGAAAGGCCTCGTTTTCAGTAAGATGGAACAAGAGATCAACTTGTTGGAAGTAATACATTTGATGTGTGCAGTCCAATGAGTGTTGACGCACGCAGTGGATATCGTTATGTTCTTACTTCACAGATGATTTGCGTAGAAGCTGAGAATATTTACTTGATGAAACACAAGTCTGAATTATTGAAAGGTTCAAGTAATTTCAGAGTGAAGTTGAAGATCGTCGTGACAAGAGGATAAAATGTCTGTGATATGATCATAGAGATGAATATCTGAGTTACGAGTTTGGCACACAATTAAGAAATTGTGGAAATTGTTACACGACTAATACCGCCTGGAACACCATATTGTGATGGTGTGTCCGAACATCATAACTGCACCCTATTGGATATGGTGCATACCATGATGTCTCTTATCGAATTACAACTATCGTTTATGGGTTAGGCATTAGAGACAACCGCATTCACTTTAAATAGGGCACCACGCAATTCCGTTGAGACGACACCGTATGAACTATGGTTTAGAGAAACCTAAGCTGTCGTTTCTTAAAAGTTTGGGGCTGCGACGCTTATGTGAAAAAGTTTCAGGCTGATAAGCTCGAACCCAAAGCGGATAAATGGATCTTCATAGAATACCCAAAACAGTTGGGTATACCTCCTATTTCAGATCTGGAAGCAAAAGTGATTGTTTCTAGAAACGGGTCCTTTCTCGAGGAAAAGTTTCTCTCGAAAGAATTGAGTGGGAGGATGGTGGAGACTTGATGAGGTCATTGAACCGTCACTTCAACTAATGTGTAGCAGGGCACAGGAAGTTGTTCCTGTGGCACCTACACCAATTGAAGTGGAAGCTTACGATAGTGATCATGAAACTTCAGATCAAGTCACTACCAAACCTCATAGGACGACAAGGATGCGTACTACTTCAGAGTGGTACGTAATCCTGTCTTGGAAATCATGTTGCTAGACAACAATGAACCTACGAGCTATGGAGAAGCGATGGTGGGCCCGGATTCCGACGAATGGCTCGAGGCCATAAAATCCGAGAGGATCCATGTATGAAAACAAAGTATAGACTTTGAAAGAACTACTTGATGGTCGTAAGGCTGTTGGGTACAGATGGATTTTAAAGGGAAGACAGACAATGATGGTAAGTGTCACCATTAAGAAAGCTCGACTTGTCGTTAAGATGTTTTCCGGCAAGTTCAAGGAGTTGTCTGTGATGAGACTTTCTCACTCGTAGCGATGCTAAGAGTCTATTAGAATTATATTAGCAGTTACTGCATTATTTATGAAATCTTGCAGATAGGATGTCAAAACATTGTTTCCTCGACAATTTTCTTAAGGAAAGGTTGTATGTGATACAACCAGAAGGTTTTGTCAATCCTGAAAGATGCTAACAAGTATGCAAAGCTCCAGCAATCCTTCTAAGGATTGGAGTAAGCATCTCGGAGTTGGAATGAACGCTTTGATGAGATGATCAAAGATTTTGGGTTTATACAAAGTTCATGAGAAACTTGTATTTCCAAAGAAGTGAGTGGGAGCACTATAGAATTTTTGATGAGTATATGTTGTTAACATATTGTTGATCAGAAATGATGTAGAATTTCTTGAAAGCATCCAGGGTTATTTGGAAAGTGTTTTTAATGGAAAACCTGGATTAAGCTACTTGAACATTGAGCATCAAGATCTATAAGGATAGATAAAAAACGCTTAATAGTACTTTCAAATGAATACATACCGTGACAAGATTTTGAAGGAGTTCAAAATAGATCAGCAAAGAAGGAGTTCTTGGCTGTGTTACAAGGTGTGAGTATTGAGTAAGACTCAAGACCTGACCACGGCAGAAGAAAGAGAAAGGATGAAGGTCGTCCCCTATGCTTTAGACGTAGGCTCTACAATATGCTATGCTGTCTACCGCACCTGAAGTGTGCCTTGCCATGAGTTAGTCAAGGGGTACAATAGTGATCCAGGAAGGGATCACATGACAGCGGTCGAACTTATCCTTAGTATCTAGTGGACTAAGGAATTTTCTCGATTATGGAGGTGGAAAGGGGGTTCGTCGTAAAGGGTTACGTCGATGCAAACTTTGACACTAATCCGGATGACTCTGAGTAGTGAACCGGATTCGTATAGTAGAGCAGTTATTTGGAATAGCTCCAAGTAGCGCGTGGTAGCTGCATCTACAAGATGACATAGAGATTTGTAAAGCACAAACGGATCTGAATGTTGTAGACCCGTTGACTAAAACCTCTCTCGTAAGCATAACATGATCAAACCCTAGAACTCATTGAGTGTTAATCACATGGTGATGTGAACTAGATTATTGACTCTAGTAAACTCTTGGGTATTAGTCACATGGCGATGTGAACTTTGAGTGTTAATCACATGGTGATGTGAACTAGATTATTGACTCTAGTGCAAGTGGGAGACTGTTGGAAATATGCCCTAGAGGCAATAATAAAATGGTTATTATTGTATTTCCTTGTTCATGATAATTGTCTGTTGTTCATGCTATAATTGTATTAACTGGAAACCGTAATACATGTGTGAATACATAGACCACAACATGTCCCTAGTAAGCCTCTAGTTGACTAGCTCGTTGATCAATAGATGGTTATGGTTTCCTGACCATGGACATTGGATGTCATTGATAACGGGATCACATCATTAGGAGAATGATGTGATGGACAAGACCCAATCCTAAGCATAGCACAAGATCGTGTAGTTCGTTTGCTAGAGCTTTTCTAATGTCAAGTATCATTTCCTTAGACCATGAGATTGTGCAACTCCCGGATACCGTAGGAATGCTTTAGGTGTACCAAACGTCACAACGTAACTGGGTGGCTATAAAGGTGCACTACAGGTATCTCCGAAAGTGTCTGTTGGGTTGGCACGAATCGAGACTGGGATTTGTCACTCCGTATGACGGAGAGGTATCTCTGGGCCCACTCGGTAATGCATCATCATAATGAGCTCAATGTGACCAAGTGTTTGGTCACGGGGTCATGCATTACAGTACGAGTAAAGTGACTTGCCGGTAACGAGATTGAACAAGGTATTGGGATACCGACGATCGAATCTCGGGCAAGTAACATACCGATTGACAAAGGGAATTGTATACGGGATTGATTGAATCCTCGACATCATGGTTCATCCGATGAGATCATCGTGGAACATGTGGGAGCCAACATGGGTATCCAGATCCCGCTGTTGGTTATTGACCGGAGAGTCATCTCGGTCATGTCTGCATGTCTCCCGAACCCGTAGGGTCTACACACTTAAGGTTCGGTGACGCTAGGGTTGTAGAGATATTAGTATGCGGAAATCACAAAGTCGTTCGGAGTCCCGGATGAGATCCCGGACGTCACGAGGAGTTCCAGAACGGTCCGGAGGTAAAGATTTATATATGGGAAGTCCTATTTTGGCCACCGGAAAATGTTCGGGATTTTTCGGTATTGTACCGGGAAGGTTCTAGAAGGTTCCGAAGTGGGGCCCACCTGCATGGGGGGACCCACATGAACGTGGGTAGTGGGGTCAAGTCCCCACACCCCTGGTCAAGGCGCACCAAGATCCCACCTTAGAAGGAATAAGATCATATCCCGAAGGGATAAGATCAAGATCCCTAAAAAGGGGGGATAACAATCGGTGGGGAAGGGAAATGATGGGATTTCTTTCCCCCACCTTTGCCAACGCCCCAATGGACTTGGAGGTCAAGAAACCAGCCCCCTCCACCCCTATATATAGTGGGGAGGCGCATGGGAGCAGCACCCCAAGCCCTGGCGCCTCCCTCCCTCCCGTGACACCTCTTCCTCCCCGCTTGCGCTTGGCGAAGCCCTGCCGGGATCCCGCTACTTCCACCACCACGCCGTCGTGCTGCTGGATCTCCATCAACTTCTCCTCCCCCTTGCTGGATCAAGAAGGAGGAGACGTCCCCGCTCCGTACGTGTGTTGAACACGGAGGTGCCGTCCGTTCGGCGCTAGGATCATCGGTGATTTGGATCACGACGAGTACGACTCCATCAACCCCGTTCTCTTGAACGCTTCCGCTCGCGATCTACAAGGGTATGTAGATGCACTCCTCCCCTCTCGTTGCTAGCATCTCCTAGATTGATCTTGGTGACACGTAGGAAAATTTTGAATTTCTGCTACGTTCCCCAACACTCACATGCTTGCTCGGACGGCACCTGCCGATGAGAAGCGGGACTCATGGCAGCACGTAAACGCCCACGGTTTCAATAGTGAAAGAGTTCGCCTTAACGTGACAGGTCTTTGTTCCAAAATACCTTGGCTCTTCATTTGTGCAACTTCTCATAAGCAGCTTGTCTCAAATTGAAGAAAAAAATTACGTAGGAAAATTTGTGCCATATCACGTGACCATGCTCAGTTTCATGAATTTCTGGTCACTTTTGGATTTTCTGAAATTTAAAATCCAAGATTCGAAACAATATCATAACCTGCATCATGCAATAAATTTTCAAGCAATACATCTTTCCTGTTGTATTTCTTAAGAAAGGATTTGGTCAAACATTTTGCTTAGTTAGACTTCAGACAAGTTATATATGTAGAGTAAAAGGATAATCCCTCCGTACCAGTGCATTGCCTGATATATTAACTCAATTACTAGGCACGAACAAACGGGCTCAATTCTGTGCTCATCCTGGTGTAGTACTCCTATTAGTACTAGGCAATGGAGTTGACGGGTGACCTTGAGTAGCGGCGACCGAGGGAATTGAACCGTGCTTGACACGGTAGGTAACGTTGTCTAGTTACTAAAGCATCCCTCCATTGTTCATCGGTAGTCATTATGGACCGGGGACATGAGGGGAATTTCCTAGGGCTGGAATTCTGGCCGCCAGATATTTTGACTCAAAACGCGGAGGCTCGACTGGTTGGGGTTGGCTAATGTGCTTACCACGCACGCCGCCATAAGGACACGAGCCTAGTTTTTTTTGAGTATCAACACGAGCCAGGTTTTCATTGCTGCAGCTTCCGCCTTAGCCGCTGGTAATGACCGTTTTGTGCGCTTTATGAAGCATGATGAGGGAGAATCCTTCCGTGACGTCCAGGGTTTTCGTAAGGGTCTGCTTATGTTCCTAGTTATTCCTTTGGATCTTCGTAATACAGAATGCATTAGAGCTGTTGTGAACACTTTTGACAAGTTTCATCATTGGGTGAGCGAGGACCCCTACCTGGTTCGATCTCTGGTGTTTGCATCTTTCCCGGAGGATATGCTCATGCCGCGTGATGTGGTGTTCATGGATTTTGCAGCTTGGGGAGGTGCTCGGGTTTCTTGGACTTTGCCCTTATATATTCTGTGTGCAAATTTTGCCGAGCAGATGCCGCAGGATGAAGATTGGATGCCCATCAATGGCAATCCACACCCAGTTCCTGGTGTCCTTTCCCTGAGCTGCCTCCGTTCAACCTGCCTGCTTATCCTGCTTTGGGGTGGAATGCAGTCCCCCCTCCCCCTCCAGAGCCTGTGATCAACGAGGTGGCCGATGATAATTGGGGCAATTGGAATGACCCCGTGGACCCTGAGCTTGCCCAAGACCAGGAGTCAATGGTGGTCGACCTCTCCGCCCAGCCCAGCTCTGCTGCTGACCACCAGGAACCTTCCGCTTCTGTTGTGTTGGTTGATGATGATCAGCCTGAAGCTCCAGTTCCTCCTTTGAATGTTGATGAGGACGCAGTCAACCACTGGGCCATTGTTGTCTACCAGCCTCCTACTGTCAAGAATGTGATTGCTTTGCCAGCGGTGCCATATGGGCCTCCTCTGCCTCCTGATATGGTTTGGAGGAGATCTTTTGAAAGTCTTCTGCAAGCTCCTGTTGTTTTCTCTGTCCCCAAGCTAATTCTGTTGCAGCCTCTGTCGCCAGTTGTTGTGTCAAAGAGAAGCTGGGATTTTGCGTTCAGTGACTTGGGCCTACCGTTGCTTACATGGAAGGACCAGGAGCCAGCCAGGCTAGTCGCCAGGGCCCTGTTCTCTGATAATGTTGATGATACATGTGTGAAGGTGATCTCTCCTGTGGCTGTGGTGGCTAAAGAAAGAAGGCCCCGAAAAACGTTGGCACCAACTCCAATTGTGGACACCTCGGTTAGGAGATGCACAAGAATCTCAGTCCAACGTGATGGATTCAAGCCCACCTTCCAGGAGCTCACACTTCAGCCCAAGAGGAAGAAGCCCAGAGCCAAGCCCTTCACGGCCCAGATGCCTAATGAGCCTGCTTTAGAAGGAGTCCCTCCTGCTATGCCTATCAGTCGCCCGCAAGAGATTGGGAGGGAGCTGGAAATTGATGCCACTCTCCTTTCTGTGGATGCACTTATGGTGGACCCACCAGCTGCTGTCTCCACCAACTTTGATGATTAGTGTGTTGATGTCTTATTGGGTTTGGCAAGCCCATAAGTTTGCTTGTTTTCTGTCCTTTTGCTGCAAACTATTTTAAGAACACTCTTATGTCTTAATGTTGGGTCAGACTTTTCTGTGCTCTTTTGGACATGTGGCATTGTGTGCCATGTGGTTTATGGATATTATTATTGTGCTATAATTAGTAATCTTTGTAGAAATTGGAATGTGTTGTGCTAGAATGTAAGAGGTTTAAATTCTGAAGGTAGGCAGAGAGCTGTCAGGCAGAAAATTGAGGAGAGCCAGTGTTCTATAGCCTGTTTACAAGAAACTAAGTGCTCTTACTTTGACTCTAGGTCAATCAAAAGTTTCTATCCTAAAAGATTTGATTCTTTTGCTTGCTCTCCTTCCATGGGAGCTTCTGGTGGTATCCTTGTGGTCTGGAATTCTTCTGTTTTTATTGGAACCTTAATTGAAGTGCAACAATTTGCTGTGGTGGTTCAGTTTACCTCCAGGCGAAACAACGAAAAGTGGACTTTGGTCGTTGTTTATGGCCCTTGTCAGGGTGAAGCCACAGACAATTTTGTTACTTGGTTATATAACCTGTGTATTCCTGTTGATGAGCACTGGTTATGGCTTGGTGACTTCAATTTCATAAGGTCAATGGACAATAGAAACTTACCTGGTGGGGACATAAATGACATGTTTATTTTCAATGAGATAATTGGGCACTTGGGTCTTCTTGAATTACCAATCGAAGGTAGATCCTACACCTGGTCCAATATGCAAGATACCCCACTTCTTGAGCAATTAGATTAGTTCTTCACCTTAGTGGATTGGATTACAGACTATCCTATGACTGAGGTACTGCCCTTGGCCAGGACTGCATCTGATCATGTCCCATGTTTGGTTTCCATTAATACTTCCATCCCCAAGTCAAATCTTTTTAGGTTTCAGAATTATTGGATGGAGCTGGAGGGTTTCATGGATTGTGTGGAATCATCTTGGCAAAAACCCTCTAGGTAAGTGCACATAACTGCTAGGATTGCAGACAAATTCAAAAATTTGAGAATGTGCCTTAAGAGGTGGCAAATGAATGTCTCCAAATGAAAATTATTGATCAGCAAATGCAATCATGTTGTCTTCCTTTTGGATGAGTTGGAGGAGTGGAGGCCTCTGTTTAGGCAGGAGATCAACTTCAGAAGAATTGTTAAGGCCCACCTGCAAAAGCTTATGCATCTGCAGTTCCTTTATTGGAAAAAGAGATGCACTATCAGGTATTTCAAGGTTGGGGGAGAAAACACCAAATTATTTCATGCAATGGCCACTGAGAGGCACAGGAGGAATTCCATAGCTAGTCTTAAGCTACCTGATGGTTCTGTGGTCTCTGATCATTCACAAATGGCTGGAATCATTTGGAGTTGTTTCAAGAATAGAATGGGCACTTCTAGAGGCATTGTGACGGGTTTTGATTTATCATTACTAATTTCCCCTGTGGCTGGCCTTGAGGTGCTCACTAAGCCTTTTGAAAAGGAGGAAATGGACAATGTGGTCAAGCATATGCCTGCGGATAAAGCTCCAGGACCTGATGGTTTTAATGGTTTGTTTTTCAAGAAATGCTGGCACCTAATTTCAAAAGACTTTTATGAATTAGCTTAGGCTTTCCATGAGGGAACTGCTTTCTTGGATAATATAAATAGTTCTTTTATTACCCTGGTGCCCAAAAAGCTCACACTTGAGGAAGTGGGTGATTATAGGCCTATCTCTCTCACTAGCATGGGTCTGAAATTTCTTTCCAAAATGGCTGCCAATAGGTTCCAGGAACTGATCATGCAGTGTATTCACAAAAATCAGTATGGTTTCATAAAGAGCAGAACAATTCAGGATTGTATTGGTTGGACCTTTGAGTACTTGCACCAATGCCATCAGTCCAAGAGGCCAATTGTAATCCTTAAGCTGGACTTTGAGAAGGCCTTCGACTCTATGGAGCATGAAGCTATATTCCAAATTCTCAAACATAAAGGCTTCAATGAGAAATGGATCCTGTGGATGAAACAACTTCTGGCCACTGGTACTTCTTCTGTTCTTCTTAATGGAGTCCCTGGGAGGAAGTTTGTTTGCAAAAAGGGAGTTAGGCAGGGTGACCCTGTATCTCCTCTTCTATTTGTTATAGCTGCTGATCTTTTGCAAACAGTGATTAATGATATGTTCAGAAAAGGTGTTCTTCACCTTCCTATTCCTTGCCATGATAGGGACTACCAAGTGATCCAATATGTTGATGATACCTTGATCATCATCCCTGCTGACAGGGCTCAGCTTTTGTTTCTGAAAGATATGCTGAAGGTGTTCTCTCAATCCACAGGTCTTGATGTCAATTACCACAAATCATTTATTATTCCAATAAATGTTGACCCTGCTGTGATGATGGATCTTGCTGCTGCTTTTGGCTGCCAAATTGGTAAGATGCCATTTACATATCGTGGCTTGCCAGTGGGAACTACAAGACCAAAAATGGTGGACTTTATGCCTTTAGTGGACTGTATGGAAAGGAGAATGACTGCCAGCTCCTCCTTCCTTTACCAAGGTGAAAGATTACAGTTCCTAAACACTGCTCTGTCCTCAATGCCAATCTTCTTTCTGTGTAGCCTGGCTGTTCCTGCTGGTATCCTTAAGCAGTTAGAGAGAATCCAAAGGCAATGCCTGTGGAGGAAACATAGAGATGAGCCAGCCCCCTCTCTTGCTGCTTGGGAGCTTATTTGTAGACTAAAAAATAAAGGAGGGCTTGGTATCCTAAACCTGGGTGTTCAAAATGTGGCACTGCTACTAAAGGATGCTAGTAATTTCCTCAACAAAAGAGATATTCCTTGGGTGTCCCTAATCTGGGACTCATATTACTATGAAGGGGTGCCCCAGGGGACAAATGATTGTGGCTCCTTTTGGTGGAAGGATATTTGCAAGGTGATGCAGAATTTTAGAGATTGCTCCTGGGTGCAGATTAATGAAGGACACACTGCTCAGTTTTGGTCTGATAATTGGAATCTTGGCAATGAAGTTTCTAGCCTGCAGACTAGATTTCCAAGGTTATTCTCTTTTGCTAAGGATCCTTGGATCTCAGTTAAGGAAATTTTCAATACCCAGGGCATTTCCATCTTCCTTTGTCTGCTCAAGCTTTTGATGAGTTAAACATGATCAAAGATATGATGGGCTCTCACAGCAGAGAAGCTGGCTCTAAGGATTTGTGGTTGTGGCAGCGCTCATCCGAGCAATTCTGGCCCAAGATGTTCTACTCACACACTTTTGTGTCAGAAACTTTCAATCCTTTGCTTTGTTGGATTTGGAAGTCCTCTTGCACCCTCAAGATCAAGGTGTTTGCTTGGATGCTTATTATGGACAGACTGAACAGCAAGGATATGGTTGAGAGGAGACATTGGCACATGGAGGATGGAGTTCATCGTAGGCTATGCCCCTTGCAGACTAGAGAAACCAGGGACCATCTGTTCTTTAACTGCAACTTCAGTGTTAGAATTTGGAATTATTTGCAGATTGATTGGTCTACTGGCAGCTCCATGTCTAATTTGGTTATTCAGGCAAGAAGAAGTTTTGAAAAGACTTTCTTCACTGAAGTGGTGTTCATTGCCTGCTGGAATATCTGGATCATCAGAAATGCCAAAGTTTTCAGAAGTGAGAGGGCAAGTTTCAATAAATGGAGAGGTGCTTTTAGGCATGATATTAGTCTAATGCAGCACAGAATCAAGTCTGCTTACAAGGATGACTTGCTGAAATGGATCTACTTTCTTCCCCCTTAAGTTTGTTTTGTAAGCTTTTTTTTTCTGGTTACCTCTTGTAATCATCTTGTTGTATTTGTTGTCTCTATTCAATAAAGTTTTGATATGCTGTGGGGGTTTGCCCCACAGTTCCCAGTCAAAAAAAACACGAGCCAGGGTCTGGCTGGTACGCCGTGGGGTCCTACCATTCAAGAATACGAAAGGAATCTTTTAAATTGCCGAACGAATCTATGTGTATTACAATGCCCATATTTTCCTTGCAAATAGTAATCTCAACGTGGTAATTGATTTATGACGAGTTCTTGAATTAGAGTGAGTTTGTGATATAGTGATCTCAACGTGGATCTCACATTTCATGGTATCCCTAGTAAGTTCTTCATTGCAAATTCAAATTTAAAAGATGAACGGTATGGTGGTGCAAAAACTTTGTGTGTATCAAGCATATGACCACACACACACACACACACGAAAACAACAACAATCCAGTAAGTATAGTGCATCTATTTTTCCAAACCATGCATGTATGACACGAATTCAAAAATACTCCTTCTGTTCCTAAATATTTGTCTTTTAGAGATTTCAACAAGTGACTACATACGGAGCAAAATGAGTGAATCAACACTCTAAAATATGTCTATATACATCCGTATGTGGCAGTCCATTTGAAATATCTAAAAAGACTAGTATTTAGGAACGAAGGGAGTAAAATGTAAGACATGCATGGTCCTCAATTCAATATTTTAAATGAACAGGAAACTGAAATATGAATATTAAGTCTAGTACTACATACTCCCTCCGGTCCTTTTTACTCTGCGTGTAAGAATTGTCTGAAGTCAAGCTTCATAAAGTTTGACCATATTTATATGAAAAAATATTAATATCTACAATACTAAATTTATAGAATATGAAAACTAAAGTCATGACGCATCTAATGTTGTTGATTTTCACATTCTGAATGTTGGTATTTTTCTCTATAAATTCGGTCAAAGTTTATGAGGTTTGACTTCAGACAAACCTTATATGCGAACTAAAAAGGACCGGAGGGAGTACATGCAAATGTTGTGTTTAGGCGGAGCTATGTAGATTGTCGGGGGTTAACCTCTCGACCTTAGATAAAATTGTGAAGCTCTGTTTAGATTTTATTTGTCCCCACCCTCCCAAACACCGATTGGTTGTGCAGCCCCCTCCTCCCCGGGAGAATATCATGTGCCCCCACACCTTAGATGCTATATGCTGATACGAGTTGCTTGGAGCCTGTAGATCTGAGATATAGCAGCTCACAGGATGTCTTAATATTTTTACATGAAACCTTAATGAGTTTGAGAATTGCACACAATTTGTACAAAAACTACTCAGATGCCCTTGGATCCCATATCCAACGACCTCGAAGCTCGTATCACCGTAGCATCTAATTAAGATGAAGGAGGACCTCGTATTCTCCTGTATGTAAGAATATCATGTGCTACCACACCTTGGATGCTTTGGTGATACAAGCTCTTCGGATCCGTTTGATTTGTGATCCAACAACTCCTCGGTGGTTCGATTTTTTTTGCAGAAAAGCCCCCAAAGAGTTCATCCACTGCTTACAAGCACAAAGACTGCTCAGATGCCATTGGATCTCAGATCAAACGACCTCGAAACTCGTATCACCATAGCATCCAAGCTGCGAGAGCACCTGATGTTTTCTCGCACGGGAGAATATGAGGTGCTCCCGCACCGTAGATTCTATGGTGATACAAGTTCACAGATATCTAATGGCTCACAGTAGGAGGTTTGAATGTTTTTGCAATATACGCCCGAGAGAGTTTGGGAATTGCGCAGAAAGTACAAGTACTACGCATGTGGCATCTGATCACAAATCATACGACCTAGATGCTCGTATCACCATAGCGGCTAATTAAGCTACATGGAGCACCTAATATGAGCAACGGGGAGTCGTTGGATCCAAGATGCAGCGGCACACACGAGGCCTGAATGTTTTATTTGCAAAAAAAACCTTGGAGAGTTTGGAAATTGAGCATAATTACAAAGACTACTCCCAAGCAATTGGATCTTAGTTCCAACGATGTAAAAACTCGTATCACCATAGCATCTAAGCTGTAGGGTGGATGTGATATTCTATGCTGCTGTCATTTTTGTTCGTAAACTTGCAAAATACGTGTAACACGTGCCATTACTTGTCTAACCGTGCAAAGTGTTTGTTCAAAAAAACCATCCTACACTAAAATATCGGAACAACACACGGGGGTCCTACTTGTCATTGATCAAATTTGGACCTAAAACTAACAAATCTGAAAGATGAGATTCGAAGTGGCAACCTGGAATACAAAGCGTAAGTCGATAGCCTGAAACAACAACAGTTGTTGGCTTGGTCCCATACCTTGATTTGATACAGTATTACGTTGAGTAGAGTAGAGGGAGTGCCTCGTCAACACGTGCATGACCGTTAACTCACTTACTGGTGGGTCCCAGGTTTGCGATCTCTCTCTCCTCTCCATTGTCTAACCTTTAGAGCATGGTTAATAATATAGCCCGTTGCTGGCTATAATATCTCGCCATGTCATCTATAGTCAATATAATAGCCAACACGTATAGTAGTGGGCTACAAGAAGTACTACTTTTCTATCATATGGCCCACCATACAGTCTCACATAGCTTCTTGGAGCACGTGCTACAACCAGCTGTAAGTCTACAACCCGCTGACCGGGTCAAACTCAATGTGGATGGATCGTTCATTCCAGACGGGTCAGCCGGAACGAGCATGGTGCTTCCTGACAGTGCTGGATCCTCGATCTTCGTTGCATGCAGGTACCTCATTTGATGCACTGACGCCGTGGACGTAGAACTTGCTGCGATAGAGGAGGGCCTGGCCGTTGCCCTCTGGTGGTCGCCACTTCCGGTGTCCGTGGAGACGGACTGTGCTGAAGCTGTTGCGTCGGTGCAATCCTCCATCCCCAACATGTCGCGCTATATGTCGCGTGTCCAGAATATTCGTGAACTTCTTCAGGAAAGAGATGTCTCGATCATCAAAATCAGTCACGAAGCCAACTCTGTGAGCCATGGCTTAGCACAGCTAGGTAGAGAGCAGGTGAAAACTGTAGTTTGGCTAAGAAATGTCCCTCAGGAAATTGCCATAGCTATGAACACTGATTGTATCTCTATTGCTAGCTAATATATTCACTCTTTCCTCGCAAAAAAAGTCTACAACCCGCTTCTCTTCTCTCTCCTCTTCTCTCTCTTCCAAGTCAGCAAAGATATAGTATTTAAATGCTTACAGCCCGCTTATGTCACCTTATTATACTTTCTCTTGGACGCATGGGCACACACGAAGAGCAGCGCTAGCTTGCCGTGGTGTTATTATAACTAAAAAAAGCTTGGAAAATAGAAGAATCGCCTAGAACAAGAGACGTAGTGGTTGGTCGAGACGGAGCTAACCACACCTATCCTCCGTGCCACGTTAGCATGACGAAGTTGTGTGGCTAGTGCGGTGTTTTTGACCGACTGGCTGGGTCCCGAGGTCGAACCATAGGTAGTATGTCTGATACAGTATATTTTTACACGCATATTTTTCCTCCGCGCCAAGACGTGGCACACCCTACCGTGCGGTTTCGGGGTCCTCCCGGGTGGTGCATGCATATATTCTTCCTTGCCGAGACGTGGGACGCCCTACTGCGCATTTTCTGGGTCCTCCTCGGTCGTAGCGTCGAAGCAAGTAAATGAGTCATCAAATCAAGAAAGACCACCTTTCCCGCCGAGTACATCAGTGAAGCACGGTGGCTAGCTAGTTGGGCTAGAGCGACCGATTAGCTAGGCCGCCGCCACATTTGTTTTTTCACCCCTTTTTTATCTCCTTGCCGGCAGGTAAATGTAAATATCCACCGCGGCGTTGCTCTGGGGTTTGGGTGTGGCAGGCGCGGAAGGATTTTTAATTTTTTGATTGACAGGAGTAGGCGCGGCAGGATTTTTAATTTTTTGATTGACGGGAGCAGGCGCGGCATCAATTAGTCAAGATGACTCCTCCTGTGAAACCCACTGCTCCCTGATGTGAAAAGTCGTCAACTGGTGTTTTCACATGGTGAAAAGAAAAAGATTCACCCCGCTCCTCAGCTGGCTCCCTCCGCCTTCCCGTAGATTGCATTCTCTTTCAGCCGTTTCACCCCCTTTGCTTCCTCTCCCCATTGCTTCTACCTGGTGCCATGGCGGCGCAGCAGATCACGGAGTCTGAGGTGAGGCACCTGACGCAGGAGCTCCAGGCCAAGGATGCGGAGCTCAGGGCCAAGGACGTGGAGCTCCATGAGCTCAAGGAGGAGAGGAGTGCCATGCTCCTCCGTTATGCGCGGGAGTTCACGGAGCTTCAAAAGCGGCAGGTGATCACCCACAAGTATATGGGATCAATTGTAGCTCTTTTTGATAAGTAAGAGTGTCGAACCCAACGAGGAGCAGAAGGAAATGACAAGTGGTTTTGAGCAAGGTAATGTCTGCAAGTGCTGAAATTGTAAGTAGCCGAGTAGTTTGATAGCAAGATAATTTGTAACGAGCAAGTAACAATAGTAGTAACAAAACTGCAACAAGGTAGCCCAATCCTTTTGAGGCAAAGGACAGGCCAAAGCGGTCTCTTATGATAAGCGAAGCGTTCTTGAGGGTACACGGGAATTCCATCTAGTCACTTTCTTCATGTTGGTTTGATTTGTGTTCACTACTTTGATAATTTGATATGTGGGTGGACTGCTGCTTAGGTGTTGTTCTTACTTGAAGAAACCTCCTACTTATGATTAACCGTCCCGCAAGCATCCGCAACTACGAGAAAAGTATTAAGAATAAATTCTAACCATAGCATTAAACTTTTGGATCCAATCGGTCCCTTACGGAATAGCGCATAAACTGGGGTTTAAGCTTCTGTCACTCTTGCAACCACCACCTAATTGCTACTCCATAATGCATTCCCTTAGGCCCAAATATGGTGAAGTGTCATGTAGTAGTGTCATGTAGTCGACGTGCACATGACACCACTAAGGGAATAACAACATACATACTATCAAAATATCAAACATATATCAAGTTCACATGATTACCTGCAACATGATTTCTCCCATGACCTCAAGAACAAAAGTAACTACTCACAAATGATAAACATGCTCAAGATCATAGGGGTATTAAATAGCATAATAGATCTGAATATATAGAGGCTGATTGGTTTGCGGCCAATTTTTGGCATGCCAATTGTTGGCAAGCCTATTTTTGGCAAAGCTGGAAGTTGCCAACATTTGGCATTTTTGGCTACCAATTGGTTGGTTGCCAATTTTTTTGCCAATATTTGGCAAAAAAACATGTGTCTTCCAATTGGTTTGTTACCAAATATGCATAACTCGTCCCGACAAGGAATTTCTTACCTAAGCAAGCCAATACATAATTTACACGCCAGGTCATACCATGGGCATAATTTACTACTCCCTCCGTCCCATAATGTAAGACGTTTTTTGACACTACACTAATGTCAAAAAACATCATACATTATGGGACGGAGGGAGTAATTTAGAAGCATCTTCATACCACTGCAATATTGCAATGTAGCATGCACAAGGCCATCCACCATCAAGTTAATTCAGATTTGTGCTACAGCAATGCATTACAAAAGGTAAGACCCTCTAAACACCCTTAGAGCACAGGAATCCACTTAGCATAAGTGCATGGAAAGGAGCTAAGTAGACTACAAAAGCACTTGCCAAAAGAAAGCCACCAAACATGTCATTCAGATTGATGGATCAGCAGCTGCACGATCTTTGCCGTCGTACTTGTGCGCGAAATAATCAAGGACCCAAGCATTAAAAGTCTAGTCGCTAGCACAGTTCAAGAAAACACGAAAAACTTCTTGTTCTGGCTTAGCAAGATAGGTTGCTAACTCAATTTTCTCATTTGCTGGGAGAGTTAGCGACTCAATGTGCTTCCAAAGATTGGCATTATGGTCTGCAGCTGCTATTGGCTGAATAGGGGCGGCAGATTTCACAGTTTCAGCAAGACTCACAATGCTCGCTGCCACATCATCATCTAACACTCTGGCTCGACGTGCCTTGACCTTTGGTTTCTTCTTATGTGGTGCTCTAACATGCTTGCGCTTCAGATTTGATCTAGTGCCTTCTGCTGGACTGTTGGGTGCAATCATGTCGGAATCACTAAGACCTTGTTCAGCAGTGGATGTGTGGCTGCTTGTTTCACTACTACCATCAGATTCCACATTCTCACTTGCATCATTCACATCAATACCTAGTGTGCCATCTGCATGAGACGAGTCACTAAACAGTTCTTCCAAGAGATGATAAAACTTGATGGAATGAGTAAGGTAGTGAAATTTTATTTTCTACAACATAAACCAAAGCATATCAAATCAATAAATTGTCCGAATAATCTGGTCAATTTAAAAGCACAACAATGATTATAAAACAAGTGTATAACTGGTGGAGACCATATAATCTATGTAAGTGAATATTTTGACAGTGGTAAATGCAAAAAAGGAATATCTATTAACACTGGCATGCCATTTTCAAATTAAAAACTAGATAATCAGTTTAGCAAAAACAAGAATGATCGCATAGAGAACTATAAATCATGCAAATAGAAAGGTGAGCTGGAGCGAACTTACGCCAAGCTTGCTTGGTGATTTCTCTGACTTGTCAATGTTAAATTTGTTAAGTACTTTATCGAAACCATATCCACTCCTCCCCTTTGCTAGCTTTATCCACTTCCATTTCTCCTTGAATGACCTAAAGTGTCGATGAACTTGTTTCGCTGTAGCTGTAATTCCAAACTTGTCATTCAAATCATTAGCACATTGTAGATGGTGTTGTGCCTTCCACTTGAAGGTTGGTGGCTTGTCCCTTTGCTTCTCGATATACCACTCTAGCATATACTTGGTACAATCATCACTCCATGACATGTAATTATCACGAGAGCGAGCAACCTCATGCTTGGCACCTTCTTTTTGCTCACCCATTCTATAAATGAAGGTCAGAAGTCAATATGCTATTATGTCAGCGAATATACAAGGGTTTCAGCACAACCAGTCAATCCATACATTACCCAACAGTACATTCCAAAATAAAAGTAAAGTTGCACAATACATGGAAAAGAAAATTACAGAGCTAGATTAACACAAAATGTCTAAACATGGAACTGCTAAATGAGGGAGATGTACTACAACAAAGTAGTTTCAAATGGTACTAGCACTGCTCCTGCTGTCCGAAGCATCATTGTTCGCCAATCTTTCTCTATCATTCCACATCTGTTGGGCAATCGAATCACGCTTGGCTGCCCACTCGTGTACATCACTCTCTCGGTCAGAGACACGATTGCTACTCCCTGGCAGGTGGTGGTACCAAGTCGGTTCGTCATCTACAAACTCATCGGGTCCGTTGTCTAAAATCCAGTTGTGAATGACGCAACAAGCAATAACCACCTTGGGTTGTGATTTCAAGGGTATGAAAGGTCTATTACTAAGAATCTTGAAACGATTATTAATAGCTGCAAAGGCTCGCTCGACCGTTGTCCTTAGTGAGGAATGATGGTGGTTGAACAACTCTTTTGGAGAGGTTGGACGATTCGGACCATGGAACTCCTGCAGATGATTGCGAACACCTCGATAAGGTGGCAATATGCCCGGCCTGGTGGCATACCCAGCATCAGCCAAATAAAATTTTCCTACATACATAGTGGAATACCACCTTAAGTTAATTTACTATGTTTAGACTAAACAACATTTTTTAAATGTGCAATTACCTTCTGGAATTTTGAGACCGTTTGGTCGAGATAGGGCATCATGCAATACAGCAGAATCATGAGCAGATCCCTCCCACCCTGCTAGAACATACGTGAATCTAAGATCGAAATCCACAGCAGCTAGGACATTCTGTGTGGGATATGGCTTGCGGCCCCTAAACCTGTCCACATATTTTGAAGGCACACGTTCCCTAATATGGGTGCCATATAGTGCCCCTATACATCCCTAGAAAACAATTAAACATGTGTGAATTAGAATGAACTTAGTTCGGAAATTAACTAGTATAACACACTGGTTAGAGTTACCTCAAAGTAGGGATACAATCTGTTTGGGTTGGTAGTGATCTTAGCATGTGTATCTGTAGACCGAGTACAGATTATTTCACGGGCTAACTTCACAAGGGCACATAGGACGATGTTAAAATACCTACTCACTGTCTCTTTAGATCGCCACAATGCAAATCCTACGGAGGATGAGTGTGATATTGCCCAACAATTTTCAGAAACATAGCTAGCTGCTCCTCTACGGACACATGAATTGTGTCAACCGAAAGATTTTTGTCCCTAAGGTGAGCACACAGCTTGTAGAAAACGGCCGGATACATCCTGAGCTGGTGCAAACACGTCCTTTCCAAGGTGTCGATCAGTCTAATTAGTTCAGTACTCCTCCAAATATCTCTCTTGACAAGTGGACCATACTTGACACTTTTAGCTCTATTCTTCCTCTCTTTTTTCTTGCTCCACCAAAGGACCAACATTACAAAAAGGACAAGTAGTGTGCGTTGCTTCCACATACAGTAATATAGATATTGTTGTTGAGAATTATCCATCTGAGTAAAGATAAGATGCATAAGCATAAAAGAAAATGGAAAAGCAATGCAAAGCATGTACAAGTAGATAGTAAATAATTTGTCAATATATATAAAAAATTCAACCAAAGGTGTGTGACTTCTGTTGTCAAAAGCAAGATGATACTGCTCTGTCTTTCAGGCCCTCGAATAAATTAGAAGAGAGTATTAGGTGTCAGCCCTCCCACCGTGGCAGTAGAAAAGTATGAGGGCACATGTTGTACTGATATGCTAGCATCAATTAGTCCAGCTTAATCTTTAAGCAAGGTATTTAGCTTTAGATTTAAGCAGATGTAAGGTACTAAAATAACTCTGAACCGTGCCTGAATCCTGTACCAAGTACAAGACAGAGAAGATAAGAGCGCACTACTTGTCCCGTCAGATCAGAGCGGACTATAGATGCAAACTAAGAGAGACCAGCACCCCTTGCATCTAGAAACAATAATCACGTACATCTGCTTGTGGCGTCAGATGAGAGGGCACTGCAGGCGATTGGGTAAAGTGCACACAGGGAAAGAAGGAAAGACCTATCAGATTTGGGCACGAACTAACCTTGATTGCTCCGGTGGATCTGGTCTGGCTCGTTGACGATATCCCACCGGGTCAGGAGATTGCCGAGGTCCTTGAGCGCTTCTGGTCGCTGGCGGCGATACGGACGATGGAAAGAAGGGGCTAGGGATTGGGGGGCTGGGATGAAAGAGGATAAGGGGATACCCTGTTGGGGCGAACCGTGAGGGAAAAGTGGAAGAGCGGTGGAGGTCAGACAGGCGGCCAATATTTGGCTAGCCGCGTGTTGGCGCGCCCACGGTTCGAGTCGAACCAATCGACTATCAATTTTTGGCGCGTGCCAATAGTTGGCTTTCCAAAATTTTGCTGCAAACCAATTAGGCTCATAATCTTCCATCAAATAAACCATATAGTAATCAACTACAAGATGTAATCAACACTACTAGTCACCCACATGCACCAATCTATAGTTCCGGTAACAAGATTGAACACAAGGGATGAACTAGGGTTTGAGATGAGATGGTGCTGTTGAAGATGTTGAAGGAGATTGCCCTCCCCAAGATGGGAGAGTTGTTGGTGATGATGAGGACGATGATTACCCCCTCCGGGGGGGAAGTTCCCCCGGCGGAATCGCTCCGCCGGAGGGCAAAAGTGCTCCTGCCCAAGTTTCGCCTCAAGGCGGCGAAGCTTCGTTCCGAAAGTCCTCTCCCTATTCTTCTAGGTCAAAATGACTTATATACCAGAAGATGGGCACCGAAGGTGGGCCTGGGTGAGCACAACCCACCAGGGTGCGCCTGAGCTCCCTGGCGCCCAGGTGGGTTGTGCCCACCTGGTGGGCCCCCTCTGTAGTTATTTGTTCCAATAATTCTTAAATATTCCATAAAAAATCTCAGTGAAGTTTCAACTTGTTTGGAGTTGTGCAGAATAGGTAGCCTGACGTAGCTTTTCCAGGTCCAGATTTCCAGCTGCCGGAATTCTCCCACTTGGTATGTACCTTGCAAATTATGAGAGAAAAGGCATTAGAATTACTCAAAAAAGCATTATTATGGATTAAAACATTGTAAATAACAGTAAGAAAACATGATGCAAAATGGACGTATCAACTCCCCAAGCTTAGACCTCGCTTGTCCTCAAGTGAAAACCGAAATTGAAAAACATGTCCACATGCTTTGAGAGAGAGAGGTGTCGATAAAAACAAAATACGGACATAGAAGCATCATCTTGATTATTATAATAGCAACAAATTTAAACATAGGACTTTTATCAGAGAACTTTTATCATATACTTCTCATGAATAAGTAATTGTTCATCACACAAATAAGTATAAAGAAAAAATTCTATTAGAATCCAACAAACTATGTTCTCAGTCAACTTTGCAACTACAATTCATCATCTTTTCGGGAAGGGTCACGTATCGGAGCCTTTAGGCAAGTCCACATACTCAACCATCATATAGTCTTCTATGATTGCTAACACTCACCTCGTACCCATGAGCAAAACGTTTCAACCGGACACATAGAAAGATATGGGCTTAAAGTTTTGCCTCCCAACATACTCACCTCATGGGTGATGTCAACAATAATAACTCATGCTATCTATATTCAACTGGACATATGTGCCTAGATATTTCCTCACCACATGATGCTTGCCAAAGGAGAAAAATAAAAAGGAATAGAAGGAAAACTTTGACTCCTTGCATAAAAGTAAATACATAAAAGTAAAAGGCAGGCCCTTCGCAGAGGGAAGCAGAGGTTGCCATGCGCTTATTTGTTTGTATGCTCAATCCCTTAGTGCAAAAGAACGTCATGTTATATCCCCCTTGAGATGACAACCTTTATTATGCAGTCTATCGCTTTTATTCTTTGTCATCCAAGTTCGTACAACACTCAATTTTCTGTTACACTAAATGATCTCACACTTTTAGGAGCAATTTTATTGCTTTTTTGCACCGATGACAACTTACTTGAGGGATCTAGCTCAATCCGTAGGTAGGTATGGTGGACTCTTGAAAATAAGATTGTGATTTAAGGGTTTTTGGATGCACAAGTAGTATCTCTATGTAGTGCGGAATTTTGGCTAGCAAAGATAAGGGGCAAGCATCACATGTTAAAGGATCTATGACAATATAACTTCTATGTGAATATAAACAAACATAAACCATTAAGTTGTCTTCCTTGTCCAACGTCAATAATTTTGGCATATAATATTTTGATGAGGCTCACAATCACAAAAGATTTCTAGGATAGTATATTTATATGTGAATTTTCTCTTCCCTTATTAATTCATTGATGAGTTGCATCATTGACTAATGCTAGGTTTGTCAATCTCTAATAAAATTTTCTACTTATACTTTTCCTTATGTGGTGCCATCACCGTATATGATCTTATTGATTTATTTCCTTTCTCTTTTCTTTTCTTTATTTGCAACACGAGAGTAAAGAAAGCAAAAACTCAAACTAAACTTTATTATATAACTTGCACATGATTACAAGGATAGATCACTAAGAAGACTCTCAAGGAAGAAAGGATCGAACTAAACTTTTATTCATCTAAAGCAAAGGATTGTACTAAAATAAGTAAAAGCAAAAAGATAGTTGGGATGCTACGATACCGGGGCACCTCCCCCAAGTTTGGCGGAAGCCAAGGGGAGTGCCCATACCCGATACTCGGTTCTCCTTTGGTGGTGAAGAAGATGATGGTGGTGAAGTAGTATTCTCCAATATAACCATGAGTAGATCCTTTAAACCTTGAATCTCCCAAAGGGCTTGATGAATTAATTCACCGTTTTCGTCACCTCAGCCATTATGTGTTTATTCTCCGGGCCCCACAGTTTCGTTCCTGCACTGTTTTCTCTTGGTCGAGATATATCCCAATTGGACGGTATGTGCCTACGAGGAGTGTTCTCGAACCCATAATTTTGAATCAAATTATGAAAATTGTTACGATGTAACCTGTGTAAGGGCCTCCTCGGTTGGAGCTCTTCTTGCACTTCCAGGCTCGCTTGATTGTTCGATGATCCCATGGCTTGATGAGGATTAGGGTGAGTGGAGATGCCAACTAGTGTACCCCTCTCAGAGACCAGAGGGTGAATCCCAAAGGGACTTTCCTCTTCTTCCTCCATAGCAACCTCTTCAGCTTCATCCCTCCTTAGATCTTCCTGAACCAACCTTATGTCTCCTTCTCCATTGTTGAAGGGTGAGGAAGACATGACGTTGGTCTATTTGAATCTGTGAGAAAACAGCAAGAAAAGAGAACAGAGGATTTCTCCGTAATACGGTGATTAACAGGTTCGAGAAGTATATATAGATTTTTTTATCTTGGAGGACAAGCATACGAGAGAAAAAGGAGTACGGAAGGTGTCCCAGGTGGGCACAACCCACCTGGGCGCGCCCTAGTGTCTTGTGCCCACCAGGGGACGCTTCCTGGAAGTTTCTTTATTTCCAAAATTCTTAAATATTCTAAAATTAATAAAAAATACTTTTGCAGATTTTTCGAAGTTCGTTTACTTACCGTATGACGTACCTCCTTTTCACAATTCTGGAGTGTTCCGAAAGGACTCTTTTATGTGTTCTTCCGGTGTCAAAGTTTGGATAATATTACTTTCAACATTAATGGGCGTACCTGAGATATAATGTTTTATTCGTTGCCCATTGACAACCTTCGGGTTAGTACCTTTGGGATTATTTATTTTGATGGCTCCAGACCGGTAAACCTCCTCGATGACATATGGGCCTTCCCATTTTGAGAGGAGTTTTCCTGCAAAGAATCTGAAACGAGAGTTGTACAAAAGAACAAATTCTCTGACTTTAAACTCAAGCTTTTGAATTCTTTTGTCATGCCATCTTTTAATTTTTTCTTTGAATAAATTTGCATGTTCATAAGCTTGGGTTCTCCATTCATCTAGAGAGCTAATATCAAATAACCTCTTTTCACCAGCAAGTTTGAAATCATAGTTGAGTTCTTTAACTGCCCAAAATGCTTTATGTTCTAACTCAAGAGGCAAATGACAAGCTTTTCCATAAACCATTTTCTAAGGAGACATACCCATAGGATTTTTATATGCTGTTCTATAAGCCCAAAGTGCATCATCTAATTTCTTAGACCAATTCTTCCTGGACCTCTTAACAGTCTTTTGCAAAATTACTTTTATATCTCTATTTCTAAGTTCAACTTGACCACTAGACTGAGGATGATAGGGTGATGCAATTCTATGGTTAACATCATACTTGGCAAGCATCTTACGGAAAGCACCATGAATAAAGTGTAAACCACCATCAATCATTAAATATCTAGGGACTCCAAACTTGGAAAAATAACTTCCTTAAGCATTTTAATAGAGGTATTGTGATCAGCACTACTAGTTGGAATAGCTTCTACCCATTTAGTAACATAATCAACAGCAACCAAAATATGTGTATACCCATTAGAGGAAGGAAAAGGTACCATGTAATCAAATCCCCAGACATCAAATGGTTCAATGGCAAGTGAATAATTCATAGGCATTTCTTGACGCTTACCGATATTACCTATTCTTTGACATTCATCACAAGATAAGACGAACTTACGGGCATCCTTGAAGAGAGTAGGCCAATAAAATCCAGACTGCAATACTTTTTGAGCAGTTCTATCTCCAGCATGGTGCCCTCCATAAGCTTCGGAGTGAAATTTCCGTAGGATTTGTCCCTGTTCATGCTCAGGTACACAATGTCTAATAATACCATCTACTCCTTCTTTATAACGATGTGGGTCATCCCAAAAGTAATGTCTTAAATCATAGAAGAATTTTTTCTTTTGTTGCTATGTAAAGCTAGGTGGTAAATATTTAGCAACAATGTAATTAGCATAGTTAGCATACCAAGGAGTACTATGAGAAACATTTATTGCAGCTAACTTCTCATTAGGAAAACTATCATCAATAGGTAGTGGGTCATCAAGCACATTTTCAAGCCTAGATAAATTATCAGCTACTGGGTTCTCAGCTCCTTTTCTATCAATGATTTGTAAATCAAATTCTTGTAACAAGAGAACCCAACGAATGAGTCTAGGTTTAGCATCTTTCTTTTCCAAAAGATATTTAATAGCAGCATGGTCTGTGGGAATAGTTACTTTGGAGTCAATAATATAAGGTCTAAATTTATCACAAGCAAACACCACTGCTAAGAATTCTTTTTCAGTAGTAGCATAATTTCTTTGAGCACTGTCTAGAGTTTTACTAGCATAATGAATAACATTCAATTTCTCATCAACTCTTTGCCCTAGAATAGCACCAACAACATAATCACTAGCATCACACATAATTTCAAAAGGCAAGTTCCAATCAGGTGGTTGAACAATAGGCGCAGATATTAAGGCTTTCTTGAGTGTTTCAAATGCTTCTAAACAATCATCATCAAAAACAAAGCGAATATCCTTTTGCAAGAGACTAGTGAGAGGCCTAGAAATTTTAGAGAAGTCTTTGATAAATCTCCTATAAAAACCAGCATGACCTAGGAAACTACGAATACCTTTTATATCTTTAGGACACGGCATTTTCTCAATTGCATTAAGCTTAGCTTGGTCCACTTCAATACCTCTTTCAGAAATTTTATGACCCAAGACAATGGCTTCATTAACCATAAGGTGGCACTTCTCCCAATTCAAGACAAGATTTGTTTGTTCACATCTCTGCAAAACTCGATCAAGATTGTTAAACAATCATCAAAAGACTTCCCATAAACAGAGAAGTCATCCATGAAAACCTCAACACTCTTTTCACAAAAGTCAGAGAATATAGCAGTCATACATCTTTGAAAGGTAGCAGGTGCATTACATAAACCAAAAGGCATACGTCTGTAAGCATAGGTTCCTAAAGGACAAGTAAAAGTGGTCTTTTCTTGATCAGGTTGAGAAACATGTATTTGTGAAAAGCCAGAATATCCATCAAGGAAGCAAAAGTGTGTGTGCTTAGATAATCTTTCAAGCATTTGATCAATAGAAGGCAAAGGGTAATGATCTTTTCTAGTTGCTTTGTTTAATTTTCTAAAATCAATTACCATTCTATAGCCTGTAACAATTCTTTGTGGAATAAGTTCATTCTTATCATTAGGAACAACAGTTATACCTCCTTTGTTAGGAACACAATGAACATGACTTACCCATCTACTATTAGCTATATGATAGATTATACCTGCTTCCAGAAGTTTTAATATTTCCGTTCTTACCACTTCTTTCATCTTCGGATTTAACCGACGTTGGTGATCAATAACGCGTTTAGCATCGGGTTCCATATTAATTTTGTGCTGACATAGAGTGGGACTAATGCCCTTTAAATCATCAAGAGTATATCCAATAGCAGCTCAGTGCTTCCTTAGAACTTTCAATAATCTTTCTTCTTCATGTTCTGAAAGGTTAGCACTAATAATAACAGGATATATCTTCTTTTCATCAAGATAAGCATAATTCAAAGTGTCTCGCAATTATTTTAACTCAAAGACAGGATCACCTTTAGGTGGAGGAGGACCTCCTAGATTTTCAATAAGCAAATTGTGTTTAAGCAGAGGACGTTGTTCAAACAAATTTTTATCTATTTCATTCCTTTCATGCATATGTAAATCATTTTCATGGTCTAGCAAATATTGTTCTAAAGGATTGGTAGGTGGTATAGTAATAGAAGCAAGACCAATTAATTCATCCTTACTAGGCAATTCTTTTTCATGAAGCTTTCTACTAAACTTGGAAAAATTAAACTCATGAGACTCATCACCAAAACTAACACCGACAGTTTGTTTCTCACAATCTATCTTAGCATTAACGATGTTCAAGAAAGGTCTAGCAAAGATAATGGGACAAAAGTCATCTTGTGGGGAACCAAGAACAAGAAAATCAGTAGGGTATTTTATTTTCCCACACAAGATTTCAACATCTTTAACAATCCCAATTGGTGATATGGTGTCTCTATTAGCAAATTTAATAGTAACATCTATGGCTTCTATTTCTGCGGGTGCTATGTCATTCATAATTTCTTGATATAAGGTGTAAGGAATAGCACTCACACTAACACCTATGTCACATAAACCATGATAACAATGATCTCCTATTTTAACTAAGTTGACAGGCATGACAACAACAGGTCTATGTTTATCCTTTTTATCAGGTTTGGCAATTCTAGCAGCTTCTTCACTAAAGTAAATAACATGCCCATCTAAATCTTCTTCCAAGAGATCTTTAACCATAGCAATGCTAGGTTCTACTTTAATTTGTTCATCAGGTTTAGGTGTTCTAATATAACTTTTGTTAACCATAGTTGAAACTTTAGCATGTTCCTTTATCCTAACAGGGAAAGGTGGTTTCTCAATATAAGCAGAAGGAACAACTGGATCAACATTATAAAGTATAGTTTCTTCTTTAACTGGTACCGGTTCTTTAATAGGTGGGTGATATTTAAACCACTTCTCTTTAGGGAGTTTGTTGAGGATATAACCATTAGAGTCACCCGCCCAGGAGGGGCCGGGTTACGTCATAATAATCATTGCATGAAGCCCAGAATCAAGCTTGAAGATGGCGGTTCAGTAATGGGCTTAAGACCCGGAGGCGGCTTAAGGCGCGTAGTGTTAAACCGCCGTTATGGCAAGACTTGTAGTGTAAGGCAAGAGTAGTTAAGAGTTCGAGCCGGACACTGTTATAAGCCGGCCGGGACTCTGAGAGCCGCTGGGCATCAACCTCTCTATATAAAGGGACGACCCAGCGGCGGTTCGGGGACAAGGAACATCTGATCGATAACCAGGCAGGGCGGTTTAGCTCCTGGTCGTCGAAACCCTAAGCAATACAACCTCAATTGGACGTAGGCTTTTACCTTGAACGTAAGGGGCCGAACCAGTATAATCTCCGTGTCCTTTGTGCCGTTTAACCCCTTTAAGCTTCCTTGTTGCGATGGCTCCGCGACTAAGTCCTTGCTCGAGGACATCTGCCGTGACAATTCCATGACAGTTGGCGCCCACCGTGGGGCCAGCGCACGGTGGATTTGAGTTCTTGAAGGGCAGCTTCGAAGGGCTCAAGGGATACGCTGTGGGCCGGATGACCAAGAGTCGCCACGGCAAGCTCTACATTGACGATGCAAACTGGGGCCCCGACGCCGGCTCAATCGAGTACGGGTTCCGGGTCCCCTTCGGCGGAATCCATGTCTTCATTGGCAAGATTGGTGAGCCGGGCCCTGAGCCGGACCTCTGCGCCGATCTCATCGAGATGGCTCAGCGTGCACAACCTGCCCGGACTCTGCCTGCCTCGAAGCATGCTTTCGTGGGATGCATCCATGGAGGACTCTCTGAAGGATCTGGATCTGGCGATGAGACGGCCGCTCGCTCTGACGACGAGTCATCCACAGAGGAGACCGACTCGTTATACCAACTTCAAGATGGCAGGCGCAGGGGTTGTTCCGATGGCGACAGTATTCCGGACCCCTTTGAGCCGCCGAGCCGGGTTGGAATCTTTATGGCCAGTGCACAACCTGTTCAGAACCCCGCCACCGGGGCAGGAGGCCCTGTGCACTCGCCGGCTCAGGTGCTGATGGATCTCACAGACAAGATGACGGCCCTGTTGACCGCTACGGTCGCCCCAGTGGATCAGGCTCAGCATGATGCGGAGGTGGCACAGTTAAAGCTGGATCTAGCAAAAGACAAGGAAGATCTGGAGGCGGAGGGGATCAGGATGGCTGCAGAGAGGGCGGCTCTCGACGCCCAGACTCAGCTGATTCAGGCGCAGTCTTTCCGGCTCACGATGGATCAGAACGCATCCAATGAGATCATGAGAAGGAGGCATCAGAAGGCTCAATCTCGACTCCCTCCGGTTTACGAACCTTGAAACCTTTTCAACACGCCTGGTGCAGGGCCCAGTAACCCGCCAGAGATCACAACACCCGGGCCTGGAACGCCGGTTCAGCCGCAGGTGATGGGGCCTCCCCGCGTGAACACCACCCCGCCTTAGTACGTGCCAATACCACCGGGTCATTATGCCAACCCGTTGGAAAACATGGTCGCGACTGGCGGCTCTCCCAATCGAGGGCGACTCTCCAACAGCGGTCGAAACCCGCCGGGTCAGAGAACTTCTTCAGACGGCTCTGGCGCAACAGGAGGCATATTCTTATAGCCAGGACAGGATTCATTCAACCCCTCGTCCAGGCCGGAGCCCTAGTTATAGCAGACACATGGTCTCAGCGACCGGCTCAAGCAATGTCCGACGCCGTGACTTGCCTCCTTGCCACAGCCCGGTTCATAATGGAGCCTTTAATGCGGTAGACCAAGACAGAGCACGGCAAGAGGCAGAGCAGGCGCCTCAGTTGACGGCTTATCAGCCCCTCCCGGTTTATCCGATGGCTTCTATCGAAGCAGGTGTACCTGCGAGGACCGGGGGTGTCCCTTGTCTGGTGCCGGCTCTCCGTAATGAACGTCTACCCAAATATTTCAGAGGACCTAGGAAGGTACCTAACTATACAGCTGATTTATAGCCCAGAGCATGGATTGAGAGCTACGAGATGGCCATGGAGTTGCTAGAGGTCAGCGAAGCGGCAATGGCCAAATACTTCACCATGATGTTGGATGGAACTGCCCGCACTTGGTTGAAAGGACTGCCGCCTAATTCGATCGGGTCATGGGCAGAGCTAAAAGCCCATTTCATCAAAAACTTCAAGGATACATGCAGGCAGTCTATGTCAATTGTGGATTTGACTAACTGCAAGCAGCAAGAGGGCGAGTCCACAACCCATTGGGTCCGCCGGGTCAAAGAGATAATACATTCGTATGATAAGATGGATGCCGGCTCTGCAGTTTTAATGTTGGAGCAAAATTGTCGTTTTGCACCCCTGAAGATGAAGCTCGGGCGGCTCAAGCGCGACTGCAATGATATGGGTACGCTGATGGCGGCTCTGGTCAAGTACGCCGACTCTGATAGTACCAAGGATCCCGCGTCGGACGATGAAAGGACAAGGAAGGGAAAGAAGAACGACAATGGCAAGGGCCCTCAGCATAACCCGGCGAACCAGGGAGGGAACAAGCGTAAGGCCGATGGCAGCATAGAGTTTGTGGCCAACGCCAATTCACAGGGTAACAACCACCGACGTAAGGGGAGACCACCTCCCCGAGCCGGCGGGTCAGGCCCGACACTTGAGCAGTTGTTGAATGAGCCTTGTCCAAGGCATGGCTCTAGGGAGAAGCCGGCCACTCATCTATGGAAGGACTGCGCAATCATGAAGGCCTTCAAAAATTCCAATGCTTTTAATGGCAACAATGGGCCAGGCGGCGGCTCAGGCGCCGGCGGCTTCCATGGCCCGGGCGGCGGCTCAAATTCCAATTCTCAGAACTTTCAAGGGGGCTTTAATCAACAGTCCGGCCAGGGTCAACAGCAGCAGCATCAGGGGGGATACCAGACCAACCCAAAGCAGCTCAATGGTGGGCAGTATCATGTATTTACTACCAGTCTCTGCAAGCGAGAGCAAAAGCTCCATAAAAGGGCTGTGAATGCCGTTGAGCTGGCGGTTCCACGCTATTTAAGATGGTCTGACCACCCCATTGTGTGGAGTAGGGAAGATCACCCTCCCCGGGTCGATAATCCGGGTCACCTGGCCTTGGTGGTGGCCCCTCAGGTTGGGGGATATAAATTCACTAAAGTGCTCATGGACGGAGGCAGCAGCATCAACATCCTTTATTATGAGACCTTCCGTCGTATGGGATTAACTGATAAGAACCTCAGCCAGTCTAATACTGTGTTCCATGGGGTGGTGCCCGATAAGTCGGCGTATCCAGTCGGTAAGATCGAACTGGAAGTGGCCTTTGGAGATGAGTACAATTATAGGGCGGAAAAATTAACCTTTGAGGTGGTTAAGATAAGGAGTCCGTACCATGCTTTATTTGGGCGGCCGGATTACGCCAGGTTCATGGCACGGCCGTGTTACGTGTATTTGCAGCTCAAGATGCCGGGTCACAATGGGACCATTACGGTTCATGGCAGCCGGAGGATAGCCTTGGAGTGTGAGGAAGGTGACGCGGCTTACGCGGAATCTGTGTGTGCAACAGAGGAGTTGAAGTTTTACAAAGATAATGTTGACCCGACAGATACGACGTCTTTGAAGAAGCCAACCACGGAGCATGATCCGGTAATGAAATTTAAGTCAGCTGATGAGACTAAACTTGTTGACTTTGTTCCAGGTGACTCATCTCAGCAGTTCAGCATCAGTGCCAATTTGGATCTGAAATAGAAAGGCGTGCTCATCGAGTTCATCCGTGAGAATAGGGACATCTTTGCATGGAAACCTTCTGACATGCCGGGTGTACCTAGAGAACTCGCTGAGCACACTCTCAATATTGATCCAAAATTTAAGCCGGTCAGGCAATTCCTCCGGCGGTTTAATGAGGAGAGGCGGAAGGCCATTGGTGAGGAGGTAGCCCGGCTCTTGGCGGCCGGATTTATTGTTGAAGTTTTTCATCCAGAATGGTTAGCTAACCCGGTGCTCGTGCTCAAGAAGAACGGTACCTGGCGGATGTGTGTGGACTATACGGATCTAAACAAGGCTTGTCCGGCTGATCCTTTTGCTCTCCCCCGTATTGATCAAATTATTGACGCTACGGCGGGTTGTGAGCGTTTAAGCTTTTTGGATGCTTACTCTGGATACCATCAGATCAAAATGGCAGTTAAGGACCAGGAGAAGACGGCGTTCATCACTCCCTTTGGAGCCTTCTGTTATGTGTCTATGCCTTTTGGGCTCAAGAGTGCACAGGCAACTTACCAACGTTGCGTGCAGAATTGTGTTCATCACCAGATTGGGCGCAACGTTCATGCCTATGTGGATGATATCATAGTTAAGTCCAGAGAGAAGGAGACCTTGATAGATGATCTGAGAGAGACCTTTGATAATCTTCGGGTCTACAAGATGATGCTTAACCCGGCCAAGTGTGTTTTTGGTGTTCCTACAGGCAAGCTCTTGGGTTTTCTGGTTTCTCACAGAGGCATTGAAGCTAACCCGGAAAAGATCAAGGCAATCACCTCTCTGGCTAAGCCGGCGTGCATAAACGACGTCCAGCGTCTGGTGGGTCGCATCGCTGCTTTGAGCCGGTTTATAAGCCGGTTGGGTGAAAAGGCCATGCCGCTGTATCAGCTGATGAAGAAAACAGATAACTTTGTCTGGAATGATGCCGCTAATGCTGCTTTCGAGGATTTGAAACGACAGCTAGCTGAGCCACCAGTCCTTGCTGCTCCTATTGACAAGGAGCCTTTATTGCTGTATGTCGCCGCTAACACCCGAGCCGTCAGTGTGGCTGTGGTGGTGGAGCATAAGGAAGCGAGTAAGGAGTATCCGGTTCAGCGGCCGGTTTACTACGTCAGCGAAGTACTCATTGAGTCCAAACAACGGTATCCACATTGGCAGAAGCTTGTTTATGGGGTGTTGATGGCAAGCCGGAAGCTTAAGCATTATTTCCAGGGCCACCCTATCACTGTGGTCAGTTCTGCCCCTCTAGGAGATATCATCCAAAACAGAGAAGCCACAGGAAGGGTTGCTAAGTGGGCTATAGAACTTGGGCCTCATGGTCTAAAATACATGCCACGCACGGCTATCAAATCTCAAGCATTGGTGGATTTCATCAACGATTGGACAGAGCTGCAGGTGCCTGAAGAGAAACCTGATAATACATATTGGACTATTCACTTCGACGGGTCCAGGCATTTGGAGGGCTCGGGGGCTGGAGTTGTATTAGCTTCCGCTCGAGGTGACAAGTTTTGCTATGTGCTACGGTTGATGTTTCCCTGTACTAACAATGCAGCTGAGTATGAGGCCTTGCTCCATGGTCTTCGGAAGGCTAAGGAGATGAGCTTAAGCCGGGTAAGGTGCTTTGGCGACTCAGATTTAGTGGCCCAGCAAGTGTCAGGCAAGTGGGATTCTAAGGACCCCCTCATGGCGGCTTATCGCCGCGAGGTTGATGCCATTGCTGGCCATTTTCAGGGTTACCAAGTAGAGCACATCGATCGCAGGAAGAACGAGGCGGCTGATGCATTAAGCCGGCTGGGCTCTCAGCGAAAGCCAGTGCCGCCTAATACTTTCTTGGATATTTTGCATAATCCTTCTGTTAAGTTGCCTACAGAAGAAGATTTGGCTGTTCCTGACCCGGAAGCACAGCTGGTGGCGGCTCTCCACATTATCCCAGATTGGACAGTACCATACTTGGCTTACATGACCCGGGGAGAATTGCCGGAGGATGAAACTTTGCCCAGACAAATAACCCGGCGGTCTAAGTCAATGATAATTATCAATGGCGAGCTGCATCATCGCAGTGTCACTGGAGCTTTCCAGCGTTGTGTTTCCCCTGAGGAAGGTCAAGAAATTCTACATGAAATCCACGAGGGGGATTGTGGCCATCATGCTGGCCCAAAATCCCTTCTAGCCAAGGCTTTTCGTCATGGGTTTTATTGGCTGACGGCTCATGCTGATGCAGAGGACTTGGTCAGTAAATGTGATGGTTGTCAGAGGTTCTCACGACGGGCTCATGTACCGGCTCAAGAGTTAAGGATGATTCCAATCACCTGGCCATTCGCGGTCTGGGGGCTTGATATGGTTGGGCCTTTTAAAAGGTCCAAGGATAAGAAGACCCACCTCTTGGTGGCGGTCGACAAGTTCACAAAGTGGGTTGAGGCAGAGCCAGTTAGTAAGTGTGAGCAGCCACAGCAGTTCAGTTCATGAAAAGGGTGATATTTCGCTTTGGTTTTCCACACAGCATTATAACTGACAATGGCACCAATCTGTCTAAGGGCGCCATGGAGGAATTTTGTCAACGAGAGCATATTCGGCTCGATGTTTCATCAGTGGCTCAACCTCAATCCAATGGCCAGGCTGAGAGAGCCAATCAGGAGATCTTAAAGGGCATCAAGCCCCGGCTTTTGGTCCCTTTGCAACGGACGCCGGGTTGTTGGGTGGAGGAATTACCCTCCGTGTTATGGTGCATTAATACTACTCCTAACAGGTCTACGGGTTACACACCTTTTTTCATGGTTTATGGAGTGGAAGCGGTCCTCCCTAGCGACATCCGTCATGACTCGCCTCGGGTGGCGGCTTATGTTGAGGCGGATAATGAGCAGGCGCGTCAAGATGCTCTTGACTTGTTGAACGAACAACGTGATGTGGCAGCAGCTCGCTCGGCGATTTACCAACAAGACCTGCGCCGCTATCACAGCCGCCGGGTTAAGTCCAGGGTCTTCCAGGAAGGTGATCTGGTGCTCCGGCTCATCCAAGATCAAACAGATGCCCACAAGTTATCCCCGCCTTGGGAAGGGCCCTTTGTGGTCAGCAAGAACTTGCACAACGGGTCATACTACCTTATCGATGTTCGGGAGCACAAAGATTCACGTAAGTCGGAGGAAGAGACCCGTCGGCTGTGGAACATAGCTCAGCTTCGGCCTTATTACACTTGAGCCACCGGCTCTCGTAATGTATATATTTCTATAGCCATGTATATGTTATTATAAATAATAAAGCAGGACCTCTGTCTTTTTCCCCTCCAAAGGTAAATGTGTCATTGTTATTTTCATTATGATATCGTATGATCACTTGGAGGTTGATCCGGCTTATGATCGTATTCGAATCTAGCCGTTAAGTATATGATCACTTGGGGGCTTCCTGTTCAAACATAGGTCGTATTCGAACCAAAGAGAACATAGCTGTCGATACCCATCTGATTGGCATATTGCCGAGCTCATTGGGGAGTTTTTCTTGATCATATTTGAATCATAGTTCAACCCCCTTTGGGAACCGACGTGGATCGTATTCGAATCAACGTCGTTAAACAACTCTCAAGGTCATTTGGGGGCTTCCTGTTCAAACATAGGTCGTATTCGAACCAAAGAGAACATAGCTGTCGGTACCCTCTTGATCGGCAACGCCAAAGCCACTGGGGGCTATATGATCGCATTCGAATCTTAGCTTAACCCCTTTGGGATGGTTCTCTGGTCGTATTCGAATCAGAAAGCCCCTAAGTCTTTAATCTTTTGATTTGCAACAAGTTCTTTTGATCATATCAAAGATGTGCAAGGGTGATTCTTACTCCACCGGCTTAACTTTGATTAACAATGTTGATAGCACACAATAGGCATTATCGGTGCTGGTGAACCGGAGTTGAGTTCTCAACCTCATTGTTTGGGTTACATAAACCGGAAGTGTACTTGAAGGCTTGCAAGTATGCTATTATGGTTATCTCGAGGATGTAATTGAGAGCCGGTCTTCTATGACTTTGGCTTATCTTCCGGGTTATATGTAAAATATATATCTCTCAGTGCGGTAAGCCGCCTGGAGACTTGTGATTTGTTTTCTATGCAGGACAATTAAAGACATCTCTTTAAGCTTAAGGAAAGCAAATGATCAAACATAACCCGGAGGAATATAAAAGAGCAGCCTCAACGGAGTTAAGCGCTGCACACGTGCACGATGGCACGAAAAAATTAAGAGTTTGTCCTATTCTATTACAGGACTCCCCGAGTCCAAAAGGTGAGGCATTGTTTTTAAGGCGTAACCATGAGCTGCCTAAGTAATCAAGGTGCTTGTTGGGTTGAAGCTCCCGGCTCATCCCTCTCCGCTCCTCCGGCTGTTTCCATGACCTGGAAGGTTGATGATTTCCAGTCAATGCCGCTCAAAGCTTCAAATTGAGCCTCATCGTCAATTAACCCGGCCGGGTCAACTTCTGGGGCGAAGGTATGCTTACGAGTCGGAGGGATCAGGCTGATTGCTTCATAGCGTGGAGTGGGGATCCTCTGATTCTCCGCGTCATAGCCCGGCTGATACTTGGTAAGGTCGGTGTCATTCCCAATCAAGGTGGCCACCAGGTGCACGCTCTTCACACAGGCGGCGAAGTCTTTCTGGTCAAAAGGGGTGCCGTCTTCCTTCAGGCTGGGGTATCAAAGAGCGATGTCGGCCGGGTCTAGCTCCGGTAGAAACGGCTTGGCCCGGCTCAGAGGAGCTATAGCTCCGGCTCTTGCAGAAGCCCGTCTCAGCTCTTGGAAGCGCTGAGGAAGTACGGCAAGCCTCCTGAGTACGTCTGCCAGGTAAGTGGGAACCTCATTAGACAGAGCCACAACGGCTAAAGCACGCTGTGACCCAGTGTACAGTTGCTCCACCAAGGTGTAAACCGCCTTCAGCTTGGTCAGCAGGTTCTGATTGAGATTGGAGCTTCTGGGCCCTGCATAATAAAGTCAGGTGAGCTGATGGCAATGGTGGGACTTATGAGACATGAAGGATGTAAACTTGTTAGAAGCTTACAGAATAACTTACCGAAGATTGCGGAGACCATCTGCGACACATGGCGTTTTAAGCCGGAGAGTTCGGCGGTTCTTTCGGTAAGAGCAGCCTCCGCTTGTTCGGCCCGGCTGAGCAAGGCAGTCTTCTCATCGGCCCAGGCTTTTCTTTCTGTTTCAAATTTTTTCTTCAGTTTTTCTTGTGCAGAAACACTCAACTCAAATTTGGAATTGGCCTTTTGGGTCTCAGTTTCCTGAGTCTTCAGGCGGTTCTTCAGATCAGCAATTTCCGACTCAAATTTCTTGTAGGCAGCCTGTACAAATTCCGGGTTACAGTTTGAGTGATTATCATGCAACACTAAAGTCCCAAGCACTTTGCAAGCAAAGACACTTGGCACTTGGGGGCTAATGTATACTGAAAGGCTCTACTTACAGTGCCGGTTCATGAAAGTAAGTCCCAAGCACTTTGCAGGCAGAGTTACTCGGCACTTGGGGGCTAATGTGCAAAGTTGTTCAACTACTTGATTAAAACATAAGGTAAAAGACCGGTGCACATAGGCTGTTTAACCCGGCCCTTGAGTGTTACCAGGTAAGCCGGTATTAAGTCTACAACATATTCTATCATAAGTAATAGACTTGGGGGCTAGCATGGTAAGGATGACTATGGAGTAAGCAAGAGAGTTGTACCTCAGATTTTTGCTGTATCTGCTTCACCATGTCAATTTCCAGGTCCCGGCTGTTGTGCACTTGACCAATATAACCAGCGACAATGTCTCCAATGCTCAGATTGGCATAGTTAGTAATGTCCAGCCTGGCTCTGCGACGTTCAAAAAGTTCCTCCTTAGCGGAGCACTTAGCCAGCACGGTGGGTCTTCCCGGTTCAACAAATTCGGTCCCGATAATCACCACATCCGGGTCATCCGGGTGAGCCGAGCTGGGGATCTCCGGGTTATCAGAACCCTCCATAACTTGCTCGTCAGATGGGGCGGTGGTGGTTTCTGGAGCTGGTGCAGACGGCGGCTCAGAGGCAGAGGCGTTGGGTTCAGTCAAGTCCGGCTCTTCGACCGGGTTACTTTTCTTTGCCCTCTTGCTGAGCTTTGCTTGTGCACTGAAAGTCAAAAGGTTAGTGCAAAAACATGAGTAAGATAAGCACAAAATAAGATGATCATCATTACCCGGGTGCAGTCTTGAAAGCCGGCAAGTTAGATTGCATGGAGTCACCGGAGGAAGGTGAAGTTTCCTGATAGTTTGAATCAGAAGAATTGAGTGGTTGACGAGTGATGCCCGCCAAAGGATGAAAAGGATATAAGTTGGAGATAACCTCGGTCCGGCGCTTCCGTGATGCTTCAGGTAAGCCGGTGGAGAGGTCTGCATCCTTGTTGGCCCGGGTTTGCCTCCGGCTCTCATGAATCTGTCGCTTCAAAAGAAATTGAGGATCTTGATAAGCTAAAGGATGGGAAAATCTTACTTTCCGGGTTACTCTTCGGACTTTCAGCCTTGGTAAGGGCTCCGAGTCGGAGGAAAGTATAGTTACCTCTTCGATCACCGGGTTACTCGCTCCGGTGTCCTCCCGTTCATAATCAGTGTCAATAAGGTGGTTAAGAACAAACAAAAAACAAAAGAAGAGCATAAGAATCAAGGGCTACCTCTGACTCGGAGGTGTCATCAGGCTGAAGCAGATCTGAGGCGCTAGGCTTACTCCCCTTCTTGCGGGGAGCGGCTTTCCTGGCGGCCTTTTTAGCCTTCCTGGCTTTTTTAGCAGCCTCATGGTCATACCTGACCTTCCAGAACTTATCATTAGCCTGAAAAATACAACAAAGGTTTCTTGAAGTTAAGACGAAAATTGTTAAAATGGAAAGTAAGGTGCTCAGATCAGTAGCTTACCGCCGGAGCCGGGTTAGCTTTGCAGAAGGGACTTAAGCCTGTCCTCCCGCAGTCTGCTAAGCTCTTGTTCAGAAGGGACTTGGTCATGTCGTCAACGACGTCCTCAGGTAAGTCGTTGGGGCTGTGTCGCAAAGGATCATCCTTCCGGCCCGTATAATCACACATTAAGCCGGGGCGGCGGCTTAGAGGAATCACCCGCCAAGCAATCCAGACCCGGACCAGATCAACGCCGTTAAGGCCGTACCCCAGAAGAGCTTTGATTTTGTTGATGGTGGGGATAAGTGGTTGACGCTCAGCTTGAGATAATTTTTCTGGCAGGGGGTGATTTGACTCCAGACGCAGGGCGCGAAAGCCGGGCAGAGGGTTCTCATCAGCCGGAGAAGTATCCTGGCAGTAGAACCATGTCTGGTTCCAGTCCTTTGGGTGGCTTGGCGGCTCAGCATAAGGAAAGAGACAGTCTCTCCGTCGTTGAATTGAGATTCCACCAAGTTCCAAGCTAGGCCCGTTGGCGCATTCATTCTAACGGTTCAGGTAAAATAACTCCCTGAAAAGCAGTAGGCTGGGCTCTTCTCTAAGGTACACCTCACAGAACACTTGGAAGTTACAAATATTCGACACGGAATTGGGTCCAATGTCTTGAGGTCGTAGATCGAAAAAGTGCAGAACATCTCTCACTACAGGAAACAGCTACTTTGCCGTCTGCCATGGCGGACGGCAAAGGCTCGAAAGGCGGATGGCAAAGACCTTTGCCGTCAGCCGCGGACGGCAAAAGGCTCCGGCAAAGAAGGCTACGGTAAACAGCTGCTTTGCCGTCTGCTTCCTGGCGGCGGACGACAAAGTCTCTTTGCCGTCTGCGGCGGACGGCAAAGAGGGCGGACGGCAATAATTGCGCTGTCAGTCCGTTAAGTGGCTAACGGCAGACCTTTGCCGTC
Organism: Triticum aestivum; assembly: GCF_018294505.1. Taxonomy (NCBI): domain Eukaryota; kingdom Viridiplantae; phylum Streptophyta; class Magnoliopsida; order Poales; family Poaceae; genus Triticum; species Triticum aestivum. The sequence goes on along the minus strand of NC_057799.1, from coordinate 467,416,793 downwards.
CGCCAAGACAGCAAAGAGCCTTTGGTCTTTGCCGTCCGCCTTATGATGTCATCTACACGTCACTAGATGGCAGGTTCTTTGCCGTCTGCCACTGATGGCAAAGTGCAGGTTCTTTGCCGTCTGCCACGGACGGCAAAGTCTTTGCCGTCTGCCACTGTAGGCAAACTGACCAAATGGGTCAGCTCCTAGGAAGCACAGTTGGCTGCCACGTGGCTTCTTTGCCGTCCGCGGCAGACGGCAAAGAGCTCTTTGCCGTCGGTGGCAGACGGCAAAGAGCCTGCATATTGTCTGTTTTTTCTGTTTTTTATTAAATCCCACAATTTGCAGCACATATCACATATATAAGTTTCATATCCAGCACATATCCAACACATATCTAGCACATAAGTTTCATATCACATATCACATCAGTTTCATCCATACACATTGTTCATACATAAGGAGGTTCCATCCATACACATTGTTCCATCCATCTATATATTACAATGCAAAGTGTCATGAAGATAGCAAGCTAGATACAATGCAAAGTTTCATCAAAGGAAAAGCAAGCACTCCATCATAGCAAGCTAGCTTCCATCAAGTGAATGAAATCTGGAAAATGGTAAATAAGAAAGTTAGAAATAGGTGACTAGAACAAGAAGAAGACTAGAACAAGAAGTATATGTCATTTATGAGCTAACTTAGGTGAAATGGATCATATATGAGCTAACTAAGTTGAAATGGGTTGTTTATGAGCTAACTTAGTTGAAATGGATCATTTATGAGCTAACTTAGTTGAAATGGGTCGTTTATGAGCTAACTAAGGTGAAGGGCATCGTTTTTGAGCTAAGTAAGGTGAAATGGGTCATTTTGGAGCTAACCTAGGTGAAATGGGTCATTTTGGAGCTAACCTAGGTGAAATGGGTCATTTTAAAGCTAACGTAGGTAAAATGGATCATTTAGGAGCTCATCTATGTAAAATGGGTCATTTTAGAGCTAATTTAGTTGAAATGGATCTTTTTGAGCTAACTTAGGTGAAATGGATCATTTAAGAGCTAATTTAGGTGAAATGGATCGTTTTTTAGCTCACTTAGGTCAAATGGATCGTTTATGAGCTAAATTAGTTGAAATGGATCGTTTATGAGATAACCTAGGTAAGATGGGTCATTTTGGAGTTAACCTAGGTGAAATGGGCCATTTTAAAGCTAACGTAGGTAAAATGGATCATTTAGGAGCTAATGTAGGTAAAATGGGTCATTTTTGAGCTAACTTGGATGAACTGCATCATTTATAAGCTAAACTAGGTAAAATGGGTCATTTTGGAGGAAAATAAGCTAACTCTAGGTCATTATGGTAAGCATATTGGAGGAAATAAAGCTAAGTCTAGGTCTTTATGCATTTGTTAAGCAAAACACTAGAGAAACTTACCGTGATCAGGGAGGTGTAGGAGCGGGGTGGCTAGTGCCGCTACCTGGAGAAGGATCGTGCGATGCGTTTCTGGAGTTAAGCTGCACCAAAGATCATTTCCAATGTCTCGTTAGCATTACGACACTCAAATGTTAAGACTACCAAGTAATGTCCATTCAAACTAAACTCACCGTGCTCCCAGGAGCAATCACTGGCATCGGCGGAGCGGGCTGACCGGACTTCTCGCACACAGACTGCACATTTGGTTTTCAGAACAGAGTCATACTAGTTAGTAATGAGACTCAAATGTTAAGACTAGCAAGTAATCTGCAGAAGAAACTTACCACAAGGAGCTCGTACATGGCCCTTGCCTGCATGTCATTCCGTGCCCTCTCCTCCTCCATCATCTTTCTCATCCTCTCCTCCATCTCCCGCTGCCTCTCCGCCGCCTTCGCTAGAAGTTTCTCCGTTCTATCTCTCTCAGTCTGTATAGCAGCCTGCAACACCACTCACATGACCATTTATAATCATTGATGGAAGCGCACACAATGTAATGGAGAAAGATAACTGAGTACGTATCACTAACCTTGATGGCGAGTTGCACTGGCCGTTCACGAGGCCTTATCTCAGGAGCGGAGCTCGACTGGCGCGCCTTGATCTCCGGGAGAGTGCTAGGACAACGGATAAGTCCATCTCCAATGGCTATGGAGCCATGGGACCTCCCGCCACCAGATATCATCACCAGCTCTGGATCAATGGGACCCTGGCTCGGGTTAAAGTCCTCCCCTTTCCTCGCCTTCCCCTCATCTCTATATCTCACGAGCTTGTTGTGGGAGGAGATGTTGGTGAAGTTGTTTGCATCATCGAGGTCAGACTGAGAGAAAGCCTTGACTTTCTTGTAAGAGCCAGTGTGGGCCATGGCATACAGGTCGTACACCTCTGGCACCTTATCCGCCTTATTATGGCGTGCCTGAAAGAGAGAAACAATGAAAATTAGTAATTAAAGGGCTCAAGCTAGCATGATGAATGAATTGCATGAATCATGAAGCAAACCACATACCCAGTTGCGCCCGAACTGATATAAGTTGGAGCTGCCTTGATGGTGTGGCACACCTTCCATTTGGGCACGTTTGTCCTTGGCCTGGTTGTGGAGGGCTAGCCATTCTTGTGAGCACCACTCATCGACCAACACCTCCCAACAATCCATCCGATCCGCACACCATCTCGGAGGCGCCTAAGTTAGCAAATAGAAACTTGAGCGCTACGGCTAAGAATTACTAAATGAAGGAACTTAAGTAGAAGGCCTTAAGAATTACCTTCATGTACTGCTCCTTACTCAGGAACTTATCGCGGCACGCCGGCTTGGTCTTCTTGATACCACGCAAGGCGTAGTAGTCTCGAACAGCCTGCACCCGAGCCTCGTGCCGTAAGTTCTGGAGTAGGCGCTTGCAGATGTTCTGGATAACATTTGCGCAGTCCTCCTCGTATCCCTCCTCACACCTGTAGAATGTCTGCAATCAAATGAGACAATATTGATTAGTACAATTAATAACTAGCTAGTTGAAGATTTTGAAATGTGTAAAGGAGAAATTACCCAGAACGTCCTGATCACCATGTCTGCCCTCGTGTCGCACACGACACCGTCGATAATGACATCCGGCGGGGCCGGGGCAGCCACGTAGTGCTCCCAGCTCAACCCAAGCTCTGGAAGCCGACCCTCACCAGGCAACGTGACAAACCCCGGGAAGTTTTGCCGGCAAAGAACTCCAAGGACGGAGTTGGGCTGGCGGACACTATGATGGTGGTCCCAACCCCTGCAGCATGACAAGGCCAACGCATTAGTTATTTGAAGAAACGTGAATGCAGAAGGTACAAAAATATTAAATGCACTTACGTACCTCTCCCCATCAGGGAAGATCAACCACCTCTGCTCGCGGGTCGCCAGCACGGACGGGAACCGTGTAGCACCACGCTGGTACACGGTGCCACCCTCCTCCTCAAGATCAGTCGGCTCCCCGCCATCACCAGCATGGCCACTCGGCTCCTCGGGCTGATCCGGCCAGGTACCCCATCCGGACGTGTGCTCCTCCGGGGTCTCGTGGGCCGAACTCTCGTGGGCCGAAGGCCAGTCGACCCGAGGCTCGTGGGCCCAAGACCCGTGGACCGGAGGCTCGTGGACCGGAGTCCGTGTAGCCTCCTCCTCGGACGAGTCCACCCTAGCAGTCACGTGCTCGGGTGAAACAGCTGGGGGTGGCGGCGAGGAAGGTGCCCTAGCAGTCACCCTACCTCCTCTCCCGCGACCACGTGCCCCACCTCCTCTCTTCCTACCTCGTCCCCTGCTGGGCACCGCGGTCGACGAAGAAGGGCCCGGCGGTGTGGACATACTGTCCAGCAACGCTCGGCGGAGAGGTACGTCTGGAATCGAAGACCTCAGACCACGCGCCGACGAAGAAGGGGCCTTGGCGCGCTCCCGACCAGCGCCCACCATCTTTCAACACCTGCCATGACAAACAGTAAACGAAATTAGTACAACATAAAAAAGACCGATTTTGCACGGGCCCCCCCAATCTTGCCTCGGTCGGGAGATGCAAAATCAAATGTTGCATTGGATTAAAGAAGCCTGGTGGAAAGATCTTTTCTAACTTGCAGATCAACTCCGGCGCCAACTCTTCCATTTCTTCTAGCACGCCAGGCGATAGTTCTTTCGCACAAAGAACACGGAAGAAATAGCTGAGTTCTGCCAGTACTAGCCATTCATCCTCAGGGATGAAGCCACGCAACATCACCGGCATTACCCGCTCAATCCATATGTGCCAATCATGACTCTTGAGACCAAATATCTTCAATTTATCAAGACTGGCTCCCCTCTGTAGATTCGCTGCATACCCATCGGGGAACATCAACTGCATTTTCACCCACAAGGTAATTTCCCTCATAGCCGGCCTTCCAAGATTGAACCATGCCTTTGGCTTCGTCCAGTTCTGCTTTCCTTTCGGTTCTTTCATGTTTTGTAACGGCCTATCACGTAGCGCCTCCAGATCGACTCTAGCCTTAGTATTATCCTTTGACTTCCCATCTATGCCGAACAATGTACCAAAAAGTGCCTCGGCGATATTCTTCTCAGTGTGCATCACGTCGATGTTGTGTGGGCAAAGGAGGTCTTTGAAGTAAGGTAGATCCCATAAGCATGTTTTGTGAGTCCAGGCGTGCTTAGAATTATACCCCTTGAAGTACCCTGGACGCTCGAGATCTGGCTCGAGAGCGTTTAACTGATCCAGGGTCTGTTGGCCTGTCAATGCATGTGGTGCAGAGTTTTTGACAACTCTACCTCTAATGAAGTTCTTCTTGTCTTTCCTGAACTTATGGCGAGGATTCAGGAACTCTCTATGCATGTCGAAGCAAGAAAACTTGCGACCGGCCTGAAGCCAACGAAACTCAAGAGCTCCCTTGCATGTGGGGCACGGGAACCTTCCATGCACACACCAGCCAACGAATAGCGCATACGCCGGCAAGTCATGCGTCGAGTACATGTACCAGACACGCATTATGAAGTTCCGTTTGCTATAGGCATCGTATGTCTTGAACCCATTATCCCAGGCTTCTTGCAATTCGTCCTTAAGCGGTTGCATGTACACATTCATATTTTTCCCCGGATAGTTGGGCCCTGGAATTATCAACGTCAGGAAAATGTTCTTTCTTTGCATAAT
>NC_057799.1:467409775-467411117 GCF_018294505.1 Triticum aestivum | reverse complement strand
CTTGGCGCGCTCCCGACCAGCGCCCACCATCTTTCAACACCTGCCATGACAAACAGTAAACAAAATTAGTACAACATAAAAAAAAGACCGACATGAATAATAATATGTGTATCACTTAAGTGTATCATCATCAAGTACAACATTAAAAAATTTAATACCTGACACTACTAATAATCTCGATCAGTATCATCAATAAATGCATAATCATCATCATCACTATAATCAATGACGGGCTCATAGGGTTCAGTGGCATCAACATGTGCAAGGCCACCTTGACGTAATCGGTCAAGCAATGACAGGTCATCCGCAGCAGTAACCTCTTCTTGTTCCGGCTCTTCTTGTTCCTCCTCTGGGGTGATGTCGGATTCACTGTCGCTGTCTACTTCAATGTTTTGGGGTGAAGTATAGCGGTTCTTGAAACGCTTTTTGGAAAGACTTGTCTCTTGGAAGAATTCTCCTTCATATGTGTCTGGGTTAATGTGAGGTTCATAATCCTCTTCCTTTGGGGGAGATAGTCTAGCACGTGGCGGCACTTCATAAACGACATCCCAACCTTTCAGATTTGGATTAGTTTGGCAGGCCCACGGTAGATAGAATACATGGGTCGCCTGTTGAGCCGTAATATAGACATCAGGAACATCTAAATGGGTGCTTTGGTTGATTTCAACTAGCCCTATATGTTCATGAGTTGTTCTAGTCTCCTTCGGCTGAAACCAATAACATTTGAAGACTACGACATTCGGTGGGTTTTCACCATAGAATAGAAGTTCATAAATTGCTTCAACTCTCCCATAATACTCGGTACCTCCTTCGCCGATAGCAGATACACAACAATTTGTAGACTTTCGGTCGGCCATAGATAGCTCTTTGCCATAGGTACGAAAGCGATACCCGTTGATGTCGTATTTGTCAAATGAACGCACCTTATAGTCAAAACCATTAGCGACTTGTCTCAATTCGGCGTCCATAGACTCTGAATTAGCCTACAAGTTTAATATGAAAGGATTGTTGCATTACGCACAAATTAGCGAATGAAACCGGGATAGCCGCCTACAAATTAGCCTACAAGTCTAATAGAAATTACCGTTTGTTTGAACCAAGAGATGAAACCGGGATAGCCGCCACCTTGCTTTGCGAGAAGCTCATACTCTTCGACAGAATCCTTTTGGATCACCGCTCCATACGAGAATAAGGCGACGTATCGACTGTATGAAATATCCAGGAATAAGAGCAGTTCAAAGGAAATAAGGGTGGGTGTGGTGTCAGGGTGTCGGTGTCGGGGTGTCGTGTCGGTGTCGGGGTCGGGGTCTCGGGGTCGGGGTGTCGGGTCGGGGTGCCGGGT